>NW_028227376.1:0-10000 GCF_978045245.1 Mus caroli | reverse complement strand
AGAAACAGAGAGAGACAGAGATAGAGAAAGAGAGAGACAAAGAGAGACATAGAGAGAGAGACAGAGAGAGACAGAGAGAGACAGAGCGAGACAAAGAAAGACACAGAGAAAGACAGAGACAGAGAGATACAGAGATAGAGACAGAGAGTGACAGATAGACAGAGAGAGACAGAGAGAGACAGAGAGAGACAGAGTTACAGAGAGAGACAGAGATAGAGACAGAGAGAGACAGAGAGAGGGAAAGAGAGAGACAGAGAGAGAGAAGGAGAGAGACAGAGAGAGACAGAGAGAGAGACAGAGAGAGACAGAAAGAGTCAGAAGGACAGAGAGAGACAGAGATAGAGACAGAGAGAGACAGAGAGAAAGAGAGAGACAGAGAGAGTCAGAGAGAGACAGAGACAGAGTGAGAAAGACAGAGAGAGACAGAGATAGAGAGAGAGACAGAGAGAGACACACAGAGAGACAGAGAGAGACAGAGAGAGACAGAGAGAGACAAAGAAAGACACAGAGAGAGACATAGAGAGACAGAGAGATACATTGAGAGAGACAGAGAGAGCCAGAGAGGGACAGAGAGAGAGATAGAGAGAGACACAGAGAGAGACAGAGAGAGACAGAGAGACAGAGAGAGACAAAGAAAGACACAGAGAGAGACAGAGAGAGACAGAGAGAGAGACAGAGAGAGACAGAGAGAGACAGATAGACAGAGAGAGACAGAGAGAGACAGAGTGACAGAGAGAGACATAGAGAGAAAGAGATAGAGACAGAGAGAGGGAAAGAAAGAGACACACAGAGAGATAGAGACAGAGAGAAACAGAGAGAGACAGAGATAGAGAAAGAGAGAGACAGAGAGAGACATAGAGAGAGTTACAGAGAGAGACAAACAGAGACAGAGAGAGACAAAGAAAAACACAGAGAGAGACAAAGAGAGACAGAGAGATACAGAGAGAGAGAAAGAGAGAGACAGAGAGAGACATAAAGAGAGAGACAGAGAGAGACAGGGAGAGACAAAGAGAGACAAAGAAAGACACAGAGAGAGACAGAGAGGGACAGAGAGAGACAGAGAGAGACAGAGTGACAGAGAGAGACAGAGAGAGACAGAGATAGAGACAGAGAGAGACAGAGAGAGGGAAAGAGAGAGACAGAGAGAGAGAGAGACAGAGAGAGACAGAGAGAGAGACAGATAGAGACAGAGATAGAGACAGAGAGAGACAGAGAGAGGGAAAGAGAGAGACAGAGAGAGAGAGAGAGACAGAGAGAGACAGAGAGAGAGACAGATAGAGACAGAGAGAAATAGAGAGAGACAGAGATAGAGAAAGAGAGAGACAGAGAGAGACATAGAGAGAGAGACAGAGAGAGACTTTCCACTTTTTCAGGTTTTCTTGCCATATTCCGTTTCCTTCAGTGTGAGTTTTTAATTTTCTAATTCTTTCAGGGTTTTTTGCCATATTCTGGGTCCTACAGCGTGTATTTTTAATTTTCCAAGTTTTTCAGGGTTACTCAGCATATTTTGGGTCCTACAGTGTGATTTTTTTCATTTTCCACCTTTTTCAGGTTTTCTTGCCAATTTCGGGGTACTTCAGTGTGAGTTTTTAATATTCCACTTTTTACAGGGTTAATCGCCATATTCTGCGTCCTACAGTGTGATTTTTAAATTTTCCACGATTCTCAGGGTTTCTCGCCATATTCAGGTCCTACAGTTTGATTTTTTAATTTTAAACGTTTTTAAGTTTTTTTCGTCATGTTCTGGGTCCTACAGTTTGATATTCTCATTATCCAACTTTTTCAGATTTTCTCAGCATATTCTGGGTCCTACATTGTGAATTTTTAATTTTCCACGTTTTTCAAGGTTTCTTGCCATATTCTGGTCCTATAGTGTGATTTTCTCATTTTCCTCCTTTTTCAGTGTTTCTCGCCATATTCTGGGTCCTACAGTGTGAATATTTATTTTTCCATGTTTTTCATGTTTTCTCGCCATATTCTGGGTCCTTCAGTTTGTGTTTTTAATTTTCCTCGTTTTTCAGGTTTTCTCACCATATTCCCGGACCTTCAGTGTGAATTTTTAATTTTCCATGTTTTTCAGGTTTTTTCGTCATATTCTGGGTCCTAGAGTGTGATTTTCTCATTTCCACGTTTTTTAGGATTTCTCCCCATATTCGGGGTCCTTCAGTGTGAGTTTTTGATTTCCTACTTTTTCAGGGTTTCTCAATATATTCTGGTTCCTACAGCGTGTATTTTATTTTTCCAAGTTTTTCAAGGGTTTCTAGGCATATTCTGGGTCCTACAGTGTGAACATTTAATTTTCCATGATTATCAGGGTTTCTCAGCATATTCTGGGTCCTGCAGTGTGATTTTCTCAATTTTCACCTTTTTCAAGTTTTTTCGCTATTCTGGGTTCTACATGTGATTTTCTCATTTTCCACCTTTTTCAGGTTTTCTCGCTATATTCCGGGTCCTTCAGTGTGAATTTTTAATTTTCCACGTTTTTCAGGGTTTCTCGGCATATTCTGTTTCCTGCAGTTTGATTTTCTCATTTTCCAAGTTTTTCAGGTTTTTTCGTAATTCTGGGTCTTACAGTGTGATTTTCTCATTTTTCACCTTTTGCAGGGTTTCTTGCCATATTCTGGGTCCAACAGAGTGTATTTTTAATTTACCACGTTTTTCCGGTTTCTCACCATATTCTGGGTCCAACAGCGCGTATTTTCAATTTTCCACGTTTTTCAGGGTTTCTCGGCATATTCTGGGTCCTAAAGTGTGATTTTCTCATTTTCGAAGTTTTTCAAGTTTTTTCGCAATTCTGGGTCCTACAGTCATTTATTCTCATTTTCCACCTTTTTCAGGTTTTCTCGCCATATTCGGGGTCTTTCAGTGTGAATTTTTAGTTTTTTACTTTTTTCAGGTTTTCTTGCCATATTCTGGGTCATTCAGTGTGAGTTTTTAATTTTACACGTTTTTCAGGTTTTTTCGTCATATTCTGGGTACTACAGTGTGATTTTTCTCATTTTCTCGTTTTTCAGGTTTTCTTGCCATATTCCAGGTCCTTCAGGGTGAATTTTTAATTTTCCACTTTTTTCATGGTTTCTCGCCATATTCTGTGTCCGACAGTCTGAATTTTTAATTTTCATGTTTTTCAGGGTTACTCAGCATATTCTAGGTCCTGCAGTGTGATTTTCTCATTTTCCACGTTTTATAAATTTTTTCGTAATTCTGGGTCCTACAGTGTGATTTTCTCATTTTCTACGTTTTTCATGTTTTTTCGCAATTCTGTGTCCTACAGTGTGATTATTCTCTATTTCCACCTTTTTCAGGTATTCTTGCCATATTCAGGGTCCTTCCGTGTAAGTTTTTAATTTTCTACTTTTTTCAGGGTTTCCTGTCATAATCTGGCTCCTTCAAAGCATATTTTTATTTTTCCTCGTTTTTCTGGGTTTCTCAGCATATTCTGGGTCCTACAGTGTATTTTTCTCATTTTTAAACATTTTCAGATTTTCTCACCATATTTGGGGTCCTACAGTGTGAATTTTTAATTTTAATCGTTTTTAAGTTTTTTTCATCATATTCTGGGTCCTACAGTTGATTTTGTCATTAACCACCTTTTTCATGTTTTCTCACCATATTCGTGGTCCTTCAGTGTGAGTTTTTAGTTTTTTAGTTTTTTCATGGTTTGTTGCCATATTCTGGGTCCTACAGCGTGTATGTTTAATTTTGCACATTTTTCAGGGTTTCTCGGCATATTCTGGGTCCTACAGTGTGATTTTCTCATTTTCGACGTTTTTCAATTTTTTTTCGCAATTCTGGGTCCTATAGTGTGATTTTCTCATTTTCCACCTTTTTCAGGTTTTCTCGACATATTCAGGGTCCTTCAGTGTGAGATTTAAATTTTTTACTTTTTTCAGTGTTTCTCGCCATATTCTGCATCCTACAGTGTGAATTTTAAATTTTTCACGTTTTTCAGGTTTTCTTGCCATGTTCTGTGTCCTACAGTATGAATTTTTAATTTTAAACCTTTTTAAGTTTTTTTCGTCATATTCTGGGTCCTTCAGTGTGATTTTCTCATTTTCCAACTTTTTCAGGTCTTCTCGGCATATTCTGAGTCCTACAGTGTGAATTTTCGATTTTCCACGTTTTTCAAGTTTTCTTGCCATATTCTGTTCCTAGAGTGTGAATTTTTAATTTTCCACTTTTTTCAGTGTTTCTCTCCCTATCCTGGGTTCTACTTTGTGAATATTTAATTTTCCATGTTTTTCAGGTTTGCTCGCCATATTCTGGGTCCTTCAGTGTGAGTTTTTAATTTTCCTCGTTTTTCAGGTTTTCTCGCCATATTCAAGGTCATACAGTGTGATTTTCTCATTTCCACGTTTTTCTTATTTTCTTGCCATATTCCAGGTTCTTCAGTGTGAATTTTTAATTTTCCCACGTTTTTCAAGGTTTCTTGCCATATTCTGGTCCCTTTAGAGTGAATTTTTAATTTTCAAGATTTTACAGAGTTTCTCAAAATATTCTGTGTCCTCCAGTGTGAATATTTAATTTTCTAGGTTTTACAGGTTTTTCTCGCCATATTCTGGGTCCTTCAGTGTGAGATTTTAATTTTCCTCATTTTTCAGTTTTGCTCGCTATATCCGGGTCCTTGAGTGTGAATTTTTATTTTTCCACATTTTTCAGGTTTCTTCGTCATAATCTGGTTCTACAGTGTGATTTTTTTCATTTCCATGTTTTTCAGGTTTTCTCGCCATATTTGGGGTCCTTCAGTGTGAGTTTTTTAATTTCTAGTTTTTAAGGTTTTCTTGCCATATTCTGGGTACTACAGTGTGAATTTTAAATTTTCCACGTTTTTAAGTTATTTCGTCATATTCTGATTATTACAGTGTGATTTTCTCGTTTTTTTCCTTTTTCAGTGTTTTCTCGCCATATTCAGGGTCCTATAGTGTGAATATTTAATTTTCAATGTTTTTCAGGTTTTCTCAGCATATTCTGGCTCCTGCAGTGTTATTTTCTCGTTTTCAACCTTTTTCAGGTTTTCTCACAATTCTGGGTCCTACATGTGATTTTCTCATTTTCTACCTTTTTCAGGTTATCTCGCCATAATCTAGGTTCTACAGTGTGAGTTTTTAATTTTCCTCGTTTTTTCAGGTTTTCTCGCCATATTCTGATTCCTTCAGTGTGAATTTTTAATTTTCCACGTTTTCCAGGTTTTTTCATCATATTCTGGGTCCTACAGTGTGATATTCTCGTTTCCAAGTTTTTCAGGATTTCTTGCCATATTCCCAGGTCCTGCAGTGTGAATTTTTAATTTTCCACGTTTTTCAGTATTTCTCCCCCATATTTTGGGTAATACAGTGTGAATTTTTAATTTTCCTCGTTTTTCAGGTTTTCTCGCCAAATTCCGGGTCCTTCAGTGTGAATTTTTAATTTTCCATGATTTTTCAGGGATTCTCAGCATATTCTGGGTCCTGCAGTGTGATTTTCTCAATTTTCACCTTTTTTCATGTTTTCTAGCCATATCCTCGTCCATCAGTGTGAGTTTATAGTTATCTACTTTTTTCAGGGTTGCTGGCCGTATTCTGGGTAATACAGTGTGAATTTTTATTGTCCAATTTTTTTTCAAGGTTTCTCGCCATAATGTGGGTCTGACAGTGTGAATTTTTAATTTTCACGTTTTTCACGGTTTTCTTGGCATATTTTGGGTCCTGAAGAGTGATTTTTCTCATTTTCCACGTTTTTAAAGTTTTTTTCGTAATTCTGGGTCCTACAGTGTGATTTTCTCATTTTCCCACCTTTTTCAGGGTTTTCTCGCCATATTCCGGGTCCTTCAGTGTGAGTTTTTAATTTTCTAATTCTTTCAGGGTTTCTTGCCATATTCTGGGTCCTACAGCGTGTATTTTTAATTTTCCACGTTTTTCAGGGTTACTCGCCCTATTCTGGGTCCTACAGTGTGATTTTCTCATTTTTGACATTTTTCAAGTTTTTTGTTTCGCAATTCTGGGATCCTACAGTGTGATTTTCTCATTTTCCACCATTTTTCAGGTTTTCTTGCCATTTTCGGGGGTACTTCAGTGTGAGTTTTTAATATTCTACTTTTTTACAGGGTTAATCGCCATATTCTGTGTCCTACAGTGTGATTTTTAAATTTTCCACGTTTCTCTGGGTTTCTCGCCATATTCTGGTCCTACAGTGTGAATTTTTAATTTTAAGCGTTTTTTAAGTTTTTTTTCGTCATGTTCTGTGTCCTACACTGTGTGAAATGCTCATTATCCAACTTTTTCAGGTTTTCTCAGCATATTCTGGGTCCTTCAGTGTGAATATTTAATTTTCCATGTTTTTCATGTTTTCTCGCCATATTCCGGGTCCTTCAGTTTGTGTTTTTAATTTTCCTCGTTTTTCAGGTTTTCTTGCCATATTCCCGGTCCTTCAGTGTGAATTTTTAATTTTCCTGGTTTTTCAGATTTTTTCGTCATATTCTTGGTCCTAGAGTGTGATTTTCTCATTTCCACGTTTTTCAGGATTTCTCCCCGTATTTGGGGTCCCTTCAGTGTGAGTTTTTGATTTTCTACTTTTTCAGGGTTTCTCAATATATTCTGGTTCCTACAGCGTGTATTTTATTTTTTCCACGTTTTTCAAGGGTTTCTCCGCATATTCTGGGTCCTACAGTGTGATTTTTTTTTTTATTTTCGACGGTTTTCAAGTTTTTTTTCGCAATTCTGGTTCCTACAGTGTGATTTTCTCATTTTCCACCTTTTTTCAGGTTTTCTCGCCATATTCGGGGTCCTCAGTGTGAGTTTCTAATTTCCTAGTTTTTCAAGTTTTTTCGTAATTCTAGGACCTACAGTGTGGTTTTCTCATTTTCCACCTTTTTCAGGTTTTTTTCGCCATATTTGGGGTCCTTCAGTGTGAGCTTTTAATTTTCTACATTTTTCAGGGTTTTTCGCCATATTCTGGGGTCCTTCAGTGTGAATTTTTAATGTTCCTTGTTTTTCTGGTTTTCTTGCCATATTCCAGGTCCTTCAGTGTGAATTTTTACTTTTCCACGTTTTTTAGTATTTCTTGCCATATTCTGGGAAATACAGTGTGAATTTTTAATTTTCATGTATTCAGTGTTTCTAGGCATATTCTGGGGTCCTCCACTGTGATTTTCTCATTTTCGACGTTTTTCAAGTTTTTTCGTTAATCACTGTGATTTCTCATTTTTCCACCTTTCAGGGTTCCTCGCCATATTTTGGGTCCTTCAGTGTGAGTTTTTAATTTTCTAATTTTTTCAGGTTTTCTTGCCATATTCTGGGTCCTATTGTGTATATTTTTAATTTTCCACGTTTTTCAGGGTTTCGTGGCATATTCTTGGTTCTACACTGTGATTATCTCATTTTCCACCTTTTTCAGGGTTTTCTCTCCATATTCGGCGTCCTTCAGTGGGAGTTTTTAATTTTCTACTTTTTTCAGGGTTTCTCGCCATATTCTGGGTCCTACAGTGTGATTTTCTCATTTAGGACTTTTTACAAATTTTTTCGCAAATTCTGGGTCCTACAGTGTGATTATTATCATTTTTAAACTTTTTCAGGTTTTCTCGCAATATTCGGGATCCTTCAGTGTGAGGTTTTAATTTTCCTCGTTTTTCAGGTTTTCTCGACATATTCTGGGTCCTTCAGTGTGAATTTTTAATTTTTCACGTTTTTCAGGGTTTCTCGACATATTCCGGGTCCTTCAGTGTGAATTTTTTATTTTCCACGTTTTTCAGGTTTTTTCGTTATATTCTGGGTCTTACAGTGTGATTTTCTCATTTCCATGTTTTTCAGGTTTTCTAGCCATATTCCACATCCTTCAGTGTGAATTTTTAATTTTCCAGGTTTTTCAGTATTTTCTTGCCATATTCTGGGTAATACAGTGTGATTTTCTCATTTTCCACTTTTTTCAGGTTTAATCGCAATATTTGGGGGTCCTTCAGTGTGAGTTTTTAATTTTGTACTTTTTCAGGGTTTCTGGCCATATTCTGGGTCCTATAGTGTGTGTTTTTAATTTTCCCACGTTTTTCATGGTTTCTCGGCATATTCTGGGTCCTACAGTGTGATTTTCTCATTTTCGATATTTTTCATGTTTTTTCCCAATTCTGGGTCCTACAGTGTGATTATTCTCATTTTCCACCTTTCAGGTTTTCTCGCCATATTCGGGGTCTTTCAGTGTGAATTTTTAATTTTCTACTTTTTTCAGGTTATCTCGCCATATTCTGGGTCCTTCAGTGTGAGTTTTTATTTTTTCTGGTTTTGTAGCCATATTCCGGGTCCTTCAGTGTGAATTTTTTAATTTTCCATGTTTTTCAGGTGTTTTCATCATATTCTGGGTCCTACAGTGTGATTTTCTCATTTCCAAGTTTTTCAGGTTTTTGTGCCATATTCCAGGTCCCTTCAGTGTAAATTTTTAATTTTCCACATTTTTCAGTGTTTCTCCCCATATTCTGGGTAACACAGTGTGAATTTTTAATTTTCCACTTTTTTCATTGTTTCTCTTCATGTTCTAGGTCTGACCTTGTGAATTTTTACTTTTCACGTTTTTCAGGGTTTTCTCGCATATTCTGGGTCTTACAGTATGTTTTTCTCATTTTCCCCCTCTTTTCAAGTTATTTTCGCAATTTTGGGTCCTACAGTGGGAATTTCTGTTTTTCCACTTTTTCAGGGTTTCTTGCCATATTCTATGTCCTTAAGTGGGAATTTTTAATTTTCCACTTTTTTCAGGGTTTTTTCATCATATTCCAAGTCCTTCAGTGTGAGTTTTTAATTTTCCACGTTTTTCAGGGTTTCTCAACATATTTTGGGTCCTACAGTGTGAATTTTTAATTTTCTACCTTTTCAAGATTTCTCGCCATATTCTATGTCCTTCCACGTTTTTCAGGTTTTCTGGCCATATTCCAGGTCTTTCTGAGTGAGTTGATAATTTTCCACATTTTTAAGGTTTTCTCCCTATATTCCAAATCCTTGAGTGTGAGTTATTAATTTTCCATGTTTTTCTGGTTTTGTTGCCATATTCCAGGTCTTTCAGTGTGAGTTTTTAATTATCTACTTTTTACAGGGTTTCTTGCCTTATTCTGGGGTCCTACAGCGTTTATATTTAATTTTGCATGTTTTTTCGGGGTTTCTCGCCATATTCTGGGACCTACAGTGTGATTTTCTCATTTTACAAGTTTTTCAAGTTTTTTTCCAATTCTGGGTCCTACAGTGTGATTTTCTCATTTCCACGTTTTTCAGGGTTTCTCAGCATTATCTGTGTTCTGCAGTGTGATTTTCTCATTTTCCACGTTTTTCACGTTTTTTTTTTTTAATTCTGGGTGCTACAGTGTGATTTTCTCATTTTCCACCTTTATCAGGTTTTTCTACCAAATTTGGAGTCCTTTCAGTGTGAGTATGTAATTTTTCTACTTTTCTCAGGTTTTCTCGCCATATTCTGGGTTCTACAGCGTGTATTTTTAATTTTCCACGTTTTCAGGGTTTCTCCGCATATTCTCTGTCCTACAGTGTGATTTTCACATTTTCCACGTTTTCAAGTTTTTTCATAATTCTGGGTCCCTACAGTGTGATTTTCTCATTTTCCACCTTTTTCAGGTTTAATCGCCATATTTGGGGTCCTTCAGTGTGAGGTTTTAATGTTCTTCTTTTTTCAGGGTTTCTCACCATATTCTGTGTCCTACAGCGTGTATTTTTAATTTTCCACGTTTTCAGGGTTTCTCGACATATTCTGGGTCCTACAGTGTGATTTTTCTCATTTCCACGTTTTCAGGTTTTGTTGACATATTCCAGGTCCTTCGGTGTGAATTTTTAATTTTCCATGTTTTTCAGTATTTCTCGCCATATTCTGTGCCCAGAGAGTGTGAATTTTTTAATTTTCACGTTTTTCAGGGTTTCTCGACATATTCTGGGTCCTACAGAGTTATTTTCTCATTTTCGACGTTTTTTCAATTTTTTTTTCCAAATCTGGGTCCTACAGTGTGATTATTCTCATTTTCCACCATTGTTTCAGGTTT
>NW_028227375.1:250021-341967 GCF_978045245.1 Mus caroli | reverse complement strand
CGAGAAAACCTGAAAAACGAGGAAAATTAAAAACTCACACTGAAGGACCCAGAATATGGCGAGAAAACCTGAAAAACATGGAAAATTAAATATTCACAAAGTAGAACCCAGGATAGGGAGAGAAACACTGAAAAAAGTGGAAAATTAAAAATTCACACTCTAGGAACAGAATATGGCAAGAAAACTTGAAAAACGTGGAAAATCGAAAATTCACACTGTAGGACTCAGAATATGCCGAGAAGACCTGAAAAAGTTGGAAAATGAGAAAATCACACTGAAGGACCCAGAATATGACGAAAAAAACTTAAAAAGGTTTAAAATTAAAAATTCATACTGTAGGACACAGAACATGGCAAGAAAACCTGAAAAACGTGAAAAATTTAAAATTCACACTGTAGGATGCAGAATATGGCGAGAAACACTGAAAAAAGTAAAAAATTTAAATCTCACACTGAAGGACCCTGAATATGTCGAGAAAACCTGAAAAAGGTGGAAAATGAGAAAATCACACTATAGGACCCAGAATTGCGAAAAAAAATTGAAAAACGTCGAAAATGAGAAAATCACACTGTAGGACCCAGAATATGCCGAGAAACCCTGAAAAATGTGCAAAATTAAACATACACGCTGTAGGACCCAGAATATGGCAACAAACCATGAAAAAACTAAAAAACTAAAAACTCACACTGAAGGACCACGAATATGGTGAGAAAACATGAAAAAGGTGGTTAATGACAAAATCAACTGTAGGACCCAGAATATGATGAAAAAAACTTAAAAACGATTAAAATTAAAAATTCACACTGTAGGACCCCGAATATGGTGAGAAAATCTGAAAATGTTTAAAAATGAGAAAAATACACTGTAGGACCCAGAATATGCTGAGAAACCCAGAAAAACGAGGAAAAATAAAAATATGCTTTGAAGGAGCCAGATTATGACAGGAAACCCTGAAAAAAGTAGAAAATTAAAAACTTACACGGAAGGACCCTGAATATGGCAAGAATACCTGAAAAAGGTGGAAATAGAGAATAATCACACTGTAGGACACAGAATTGTGAAAAAAACATGAAAAACGTAGAAAATGAGAAAATCACACTGTAGGACCCAGAATTACGAAAAAAATTTATAAAACGTGGAAAATGAGAAAATCACACTGCAGGACCTAGAATATGCTGAGTAACCCTGAAAAACATGAAAATTAAAAATTCACACTGTCGGACACAGAATATGGCGAGAAACCATGAAAAAAGTGGAAAATTAAAAATTCACACTGTATTACCCAGAATATGGCGAGAAATACTGAAAAACATGGAAAATTAAAAATTCACCCTGAAGGACCTGGAATATGGCAAGAAAACCTGAAAAACGAGAAAATGAGAAAAATCACACTGTAGTACCCAGAATATGACGAAAAAACCTGAAAAACGTGGAAAATTAAAAACTCACACTGAATGACCCAGAATATGGCAAGAAAACCTGAAAAAAGTAAAAAACTAAAAATTCACACTGAAAGACCCCGAATATGGCGAGAAAACCTGAAAAAGGTGGAAAATGAGAATAAATGACTGTAGGACCCAGAATTGCGAAAAAACTTGAAAAACTTCGAAAATGAGAAAATCACACTTTAGGACCCAGAATATGCCGAGAAACCCTGAAAAACGTGGAAAATTGAAAATACGCGCTGTTGGACCCAGAATATGGTGAGAAACCGGAAAAACGTGGTAAATTAAAAATACACTCTGTTGGACCCAGAATATGGCAAGAAACCCTGCAAAAGGTGAAAAATGAGAAAATCACACTGTAAGACCCAGAATTACGAAAAAACCTGAAAAACTTGGAAAATGAGAAAATCACACTGCAGGAAACAGAATATGCCGAGAAACCCTGAAAAACGTGGAAAATTAAAAATTCACACTGAAGGACCCGGAATATAGCGAGAAAACCTGAAAAAGGTGGAAAATGAGAAAATCACATGTAGAACCCAGAATAGCGAAAAAACTTGAAAAAGGTGAAAAATGAGAAAATCACACTGCAGGACCCAGAATATGCTGAGAAACCCTGATAATCATGGAAAATTAAATGTTCACACTGTAGGACCCAGAATATGCCTAGAAACCCTTGAAAAACTTGGAAAAATAAAATACACGCTGTAGGAACCAGAATATATTGAGAAACCCTGAAAAAGTAGGAAATCAAAAACTCACACTGAAGGACCCCGAATATGGGGAGAAATCCTAAAAAACGTGGAAATGAGAAAATCACACTCTAGGACCCAGAATATGACGAAAAAACCTGAAAAACATGGAAAATTAAAAATTCACACTGAAGGTCCGGGAATATGGTGAGAAAACCTGAAAAACGAGGAAAATTAAAAACACAAACTGAAGGACCCAGAATATGGCGAGAAAACATGAAAAACATGGAAAATTAAATATTCACACTGTAGGACCCAGAATATGGCGAGAAACACTGAAAAAGGAGGAAAATGAGAAAATCACACTATAGGACCAGAATATGGCAAGAAACCTTGAAAAACGTGGAAAATTAAAAATTCACAATGAAGGACCCAGAATATGGAGAGAAAACCTGAAAAAACTAGAAAATTGAATATTCACACTGAAGGACCCCGAATATGGCAAGAAAACCTGAAAAAGGTGGAAAATGAGAAAATCACACTGCAGGACCCAGAATATGCCCAGAAACCATGAAAAATGTGGAAAATTAAAAATTCACACTGTAGGAACCATAATATGGCGAGAAAAACTGAAAAACGTGGAAAATTAAAAATTCACACTGAAGGAAAACCTGAAAAACGAGGAAAATTCAAAACACACACTGTAGGAACCAGAATATGGCGAGAAAACCTGAAAAAGGTGGAAAATGAGAAAATCACACTGTAGGACGCAGAATATGAAGAAAAAACTTGAAAAACGTGGAAAATTGAAAATACACGATATAGGACACAGAATATGTCGAGAAACCCTGAAAAATTAGAAAATTAAATCCTCACACTTAGGGACCCCAAATATGGCGAGAGAACCTGAAAAAAGTAGAAAATTAAAAATTCACACTGAAGGACCCAGAATTGCGAAAAAACTTGAAAAACGTGGAAAATGAGAAAATCACACTGTAGGACCAAGAATATGGCGAGAGACCCTGAAAAAAGTAGAAAATTACAAATTCACACTGAAGGACCCCAAATATGGCTAGAAAACCTGAAAAAGTTGGAAAATGAGAAAATCACACTGCAGGACCCAGAATATGCCGAGAAACTCTGAAAAACGTAAAAATTAAAAATTCACACTCTTGGACACAGAATATGGCGAGAAATACTGAAAATCGTGGAAATGAGAAAATCACACTGTAGGACCCAGAATATGACGGAAAAACCTGAAAATGGTGGAAAATGAGAATAATCACACTGTAGGACCCAGATTTGGAAAAAAAAATTGAAAAACGTCGAAAATGAGAAAATAACTCTGTAGGACCCAGAATATGTCGAGAAACCCTGAAAAACGTGAAAATTAAAAATTCACACTCTCGGGCACAGAATATGGCGAGAAATACTGAAAAACATGGAAAATTAAAAATTCACACCGAAGGACCTGGAATATGTCAACAAAACCTGAAAACGTGGAAATGAGAAAATCACACTGTAGGACCCAGAATATGTCGAGAAACCCTGAAAACGTGGAAAATTAAAAATACACGCTGTAGGACACAGAATATGGTGAGAAACCCTGAAAAAAGAAGAAAATTAAAACCTCACACTGAAGGACCCCAAATATGGCGATTAAACCTGAAAAAGGTGGAAAATGAGAAAATCACACTGTAGGACCCAGAATTATGAAAAAACTTGAAAAAGGTGGAAAATGTGAAAATCACACTGTAGGACAGAGAATATGCCCAGAAACCATGAAAAATGTGGAAAATTAAAAATTCACACTGTAGGAACCATAATATGGCGAGAAAAACTGAAAAACGTGGAAAATTAAAAATTCACACTGAAGGAAAACCTGAAAAACGAGGAAAATTCAAAACACACACTGTAGGAACCAGAATATGGCGAGAAAACCTGAAAAAGGTGGAAAATGAGAAAATCACACTGTAGGACGCAGAATATGAAGAAAAAACTTGAAAAACGTGGAAAATTGAAAATACACGATATAGGACACAGAATATGTCGAGAAACCCTGAAAAATTAGAAAATTAAATCCTCACACTTAGGGACCCCAAATATGGCGAGAGAACCTGAAAAAAGTAGAAAATTAAAAATTCACACTGAAGGACCCAGAATTGCGAAAAAACTTGAAAAACGTGGAAAATGAGAAAATCACACTGTAGGACCAAGAATATGGCGAGAAACCCTGAAAAAAGTAGAAAATTACAAATTCACACTGAAGGACCCCAAATATGGCTAGAAAACCTGAAAAAGTTGGAAAATGAGAAAATCACACTGCAGGACCCAGAATATGCCGAGAAACTCTGAAAAACGTAAAAATTAAAAATTCACACTCTTGGACACAGAATATGGCGAGAAATACTGAAAATCGTGGAAATGAGAAAATCACACTGTAGGACCCAGAATATGACGGAAAAACCTGAAAATGGTGGAAAATGAGAATAATCACACTGTAGGACCCAGATTTGGAAAAAAAAATTGAAAAACGTCGAAAATGAGAAAATAACTCTGTAGGACCCAGAATATGTCGAGAAACCCTGAAAAACGTGAAAATTAAAAATTCACACTCTCGGGCACAGAATATGGCGAGAAATACTGAAAAACATGGAAAATTAAAAATTCACACCGAAGGACCTGGAATATGTCAACAAAACCTGAAAACGTGGAAATGAGAAAATCACACTGTAGGACCCAGAATATGTCGAGAAACCCTGAAAACGTGGAAAATTAAAAATACACGCTGTAGGACACAGAATATGGTGAGAAACCCTGAAAAAAGAAGAAAATTAAAACCTCACACTGAAGGACCCCAAATATGGCGATTAAACCTGAAAAAGGTGGAAAATGAGAAAATCACACTGTAGGACCCAGAATTATGAAAAAACTTGAAAAACGTGGAAAATGTGAAAATCACACTGTAGGACAGAGAATATGCGGAGAAACCCTGAAAACGTGGAAAATTAAAAATACACGCTGTAGAACCCAGAATATGGCGAGAAAACCTGAGAAAAGTAGAAAATTACATACTCACACTGAAGGACTCCAAATTTGGTAGAAAACCTGATAAAGGTGGAAAATGAGAAAATCACACTGTAGCACCCAGAATTAAAAAAAAAAAAAAAAAAAACAAACGTGAAAAACGTGGAAAATGAGAAAATCACACTGCAGAACACAGATAATGCTGAGAAACCCTGAAAAACGTGGAAATGAGAAAATCACACTGTAGGACCCAGAATTGGAAAAAAACTTGAAAAACTTGTAAAATGAGAAAATCACACTGTAGGTCCCAGAATATGGCGAGAAACCCCGAAAAACATGCAAAATTAAATATAAACGCTGTAGGACCCAGAATAAGGCAAGAAACCCTGTAAAAAGTAGATAATTAAAAACTCACACTGAAAGACCTGGAATATGGCGACAAAACCAGAAAAACATGGAAAATTAATAACTCACACTCAAGGATTTGGAATATAGGGAGAAAACCTTAAAAATGTGGAAAATTATCAACTCACTCAGAAAGACCTGGAATATGGCCAGAAAACCTGAAAAACGTGGAAGGACATAGAATATGGCGAGAAATCTTGAAAAAGGTAGAAAATTAAAAATTCACACTGTAGGACCCAAAATATGTTGAGAAACCCTGAAAAACGTGGAAAATTAAAAACTCACACTGAAGGACTTGGAATATGATGAAAAACCCTGAAAAAAGTGGAAAATTAAAAATTCCCACTTAAGGACATAGAATATGGCAAGAAACCCTGAAAAAGTGGAAAAACAGAAATTCCCACTGTAGGACCCAAAATTGCGAAAATAACTTGAAAAGGGGGGAAAATGAGAAAAACATACTGTAAGACCCAGAATATGCGAGAAAACCCTGAAAAACGTGAAAAGTAAAAATTCACAAGGTCAGACCTAGAACATGAAGAGAAACCATGAAAATAGTGGAAAATTAAAAATTCACACTGTGTTACCCAGAATATGGGGAGAAACACTGAAAAATGTGGAAAATTAAAAATTTACACTGAAGGACCTGGAATATGGCCCAAAAACCTGAAAAACTTGGAAATGAGAAAATCACACTGTAGGACCCAGAATATGATGAAAACACCTGAAAAACATGGAAAATTAAAAATTCACACTGAAGGACCCGGAATATGGCTACAAAACCAGAAAAAATAAAAACTCACACTGAAGGACCCAGAATATGGCGAGATAACCTGAAAAAAGTAGAAAATTAAAAATTCACACTGAAAGACCCCGAATATGGCGAGAAAACCTGAAAGGTGGAAAATGAGAATAATCACACTGTAGGACCCAGAATTGGGAAAAAACATGAAAAATATCGAAAATGAGAAAATCACACTGTAGGACCCAGAATATGCCGAGAAACCATGAAAAACGTGGAAAATTAAAAACACACACTATAGGACCCAGAATATGGCCAGAAACCCTGAAAAAGTACAAAATTAAAAACTCACACTGAAGGACCCCAAATATTGCGATTAAACCTGAAAAAAGTGGAAAATGAGAAAATCACACTGTATTACCCAGAATATGGCAAGAAATACTGAAAAACCTGGAAAATTAAAAATTCACACTGAAGGACGTGGAATATGGCTAGAAAACCTGAAAAACATGGAAATGAGAAAATCACACTGTAAGACCCAGAATATAACGAAAAAACCTGAAAAACGTGGAAAATAAAAAATTCACACTGAAGGACCCGGAATATGTCGAGAAACCCTGAAAAACGTGAAAATTAAAAATTCACACTGAAGGACCCAGAATATGTCGAGAAAACCTGAAAAACGAGGAAAATTAAAACCTCACACTGAAGGATCCCGAATATGGCGAGAAAACCTGAAAAAGTTTAAAAATGATAATAATCACACTGTAGGACCCAGAATTGTGAAAAAATTTGTAAAAAGTCCTAAATGAGAAAATCACACTGTAGGACCCAGAATATGGCGAGAAACCCTGAAAAAAGTAGAAAATTAAAAACTCCCACTGAAGGACGCTGAATATGGAGAGAAAACCTGAAAAAGGTGGAAAATGAGATAATCACAGTGTAGAACCAAGAATATGCCACGAAACCCTGAAAAACGTGGAAAATTAAAAATATACACAATAGGACCCAGAATATGGCAAGAAAACCTGAAAAAATTAGAAAATTAAAAACTCACACTGAAGGACCCAAAATATGGCGAGGAACCCTGAAAGGTGGAAAATGAGAAATCACAGTGATTAACGAAAAAACTTGAAAAACGTCGAAAATGAGAAAATCACAGTGGAGGACCCAGAATATGCCTAGAAACACTGAATACATGAAAATTAAAAATTCACACTGTATTTCCCAGAATATGGCAAGAAATACTAAAAAACGTGGAAAAGTAAAAATTCACACTGAAGGACCTGGAATATGGCAAGAAAACCAGAAAAACAAGGAACATTAAAAATTCACACTGAAGGACCCAGAATATGGCGAAAAACCCTGAAAAATGTAGAAAATTAAAAGCTCACACTGAAGGACCCCAAATATGGCGAAAAAAACCTGAAAAAGGTGGAAAATGAGAAAACCACACTGTAGGTCCTAGAATTACGAAAAAACTTGAAAAACTAGGAAATTAGAAACTCACACTGAAGGACCCCGAATATGGCGAGAAAACCTGAAAAAAGGTGGAAAATGAGAAAATCACACTGTAGGACCCAGAATTGCGAAAAAACTTGAAAACCGTCAAAAATAAAAAAAAAAATCACACTGTAGGACCCAGAATATGCGGAGAAACCCTTGAAAAACGTGGAAAAATAAAATACACGCTGTAGGAACCAGAATATATTGAGAAACCCTGAAAAAGTAGAAAATCAAAACCTCACACTGAAGGACCCCAAATACGGGGAGAAATCCTGAAAAACGTGGAAATGAGAAAATCACACTCTAGGACCAAGAATATGACGAAAAAATCTGAAAAACCAGGAAAATTAAAAATTCACACTGAAGGACCGGGAATATGGCAAGAAAACCTGAAAAACGAGGAAAATTAAAAACACAAACTGAAGGACCCGGAATATGGCGAGAAAACATGAAAAACATGGAAAATTAAATATTCACACTGAAGGACCCAGAATATGCTGAGAAAACCTGAAAAAGTTGGATAATGAGCATTTCACAGTGTAGGACACAGAACATGACGAAAAAAAACTTAAAAACGCTTAAAATTAAAAATTCACACTGTAGGACCAGAATATGGCGAGAAACCCAGAGAAACGTGGAAAATTTAAAAATCACACTGTAGGACACAGAATATGGCGATTAACCCTGTAAAAAGTAGAATATTAAAAACTCACACTGAAGTACCCCGAAAATGGCAAGAAAACCTGAAAATGGTGGAAAATGAGAAAATCACACTGTAGGATCCAGAATTGCGAAACAAAAAACTTGAAAAATGTCAAAAATGAGAAAATCACACTGTAGGACCCAGAATAGGGCGAGTAACCCTGAAAAACGTGGAAAATTAAAAATACACGCTGTAGGACCCAGAATATGGCAAGAAACCCTGAAAGAATTAGAAAATTAAAAACTCACACTGAAGGACCCCTAATATGGCGAGAAAACCTGAAAAAGGTGGAAAATGAGAAAATCACACTGTAGGACCCAGAATTACGAAAAAACTTTAAAAACGTGGAAAATGAGAAAATCACTCTTCAGGACCCAAAATATGCCAAGAAACCGTGAAAAACGTGAAAATTAAAAATTCACACTGTCAGACCCACATTATGGCGAGAAACCTTGAAAAAAATTGGACAATAAAAATTCACACTGTATTACCCAGAATACGGCCTGCAACCCTGAAAAAAGTAGATAACTATAAACTCACACTGATGGACGAGGATATGGCTAGAAAACATGAAAAAGGTGGAAAATGAGAAAATCACACTGCAGGACCCAGAATATGCTGAGAATCCCTGAAAATCGTGGAAAATTAAAAATTCACACTGAAGGACCCGGAACTTGGCGAGAAAACCTGAAAAACGAGGAAAATTAAAAATTCACACTGTATTACCCAAAATATGGGGAGAAATACTGAAAAACGTGGAAAATTAAAAATTCACACTGCAGGACCTGGAATATGGCAAGAAATCCTGAAAAACTTGGAAACGAGAATATCACACTGTAGGACCCAGAATATGATGAAAAAACCTGGAAAACGTGGAAAATTAAAAATTCACACTGAAGGAATCAGAATATGGCGAGAAAACCTGAAAAAACGAGGAAAATTAAAAACTCACACTGTAGAACCTAGATTATGGCGAGATAACCTGAAAAAGGTAGAAAATGAGAAAATCACATGTAGGACCCAGAATTGTGAGAAAACCTGAAAAAGGTTGAAAACGAGAAAATAACACTGCAGGAGCCAGAATATGCTGAGAAAACCTGAAAAACATTGAAAATTAAATATTCACACTATAGGACCCTGAATATGGCGAGAAACACTGAAAAAGGAAAAAAACGAGAAAATCACACTGTAATAATCAGAATATGACGAAATAACTTAAAAACGTGGAAAATTTAAAATTCACACTGTAGTACCCAGAATATGGCAAGAAAACCTTAAAAACTAGAAATTAAAAAACTCACACTGAAGGACCCCAAATATGGCGAGAAAACCTGAAAAACATGGAAATGAAAAAAATCACACTGTAGAACCAGATTATGACGAAGAAACCTGAAAAATGTGGAAAAATAAAAATTCACACTCAAGGACCCGGATATAGCGAGCAAAACTGAAAAATGAGGAAAATTAAAATCTCACACTGAAGGACCCAAATATGGCGAGAAAACCTGTAAAACCTAGAAAATTAAATATTCACACTGGAGGACACAGAATATTTTGAGAAACTCTGTAAAATCTTGAAAATTAAAAATTCACTCTAAAGGACCAGAATATGGCAAGAAACCTTGAAAAACGTGGAAAATTAAAAATTCACACTGAAGAACCTGGAATATGGCAAGAAAATAAGAAAAACGTGGAAATGAGAAAATCACACTGTATGACCTTGAATATGGCGAGAAAACCTGAAAAACGAGGAAAATTAAAAACTCACACTGAAGGACCCAGAATATGGCGAGAAAACCTGAAAAACATGGAAAATTAAATATTCACAAAGTAGAACCCAGGATAGGGAGAGAAACACTGAAAAAAGTGGAAAATTAAAAATTCACACTCTAGGAACAGAATATGGCAAGAAAACTTGAAAAACGTGGAAAATCGAAAATTCACACTGTAGGACTCAGAATATGCCGAGAAGACCTGAAAAAGTTGGAAAATGAGAAAATCACACTGAAGGACCCAGAATATGACGAAAAAAACTTAAAAAGGTTTAAAATTAAAAATTCATACTGTAGGACACAGAACATGGCAAGAAAACCTGAAAAACGTGAAAAATTTAAAATTCACACTGTAGGATGCAGAATATGGCGAGAAACACTGAAAAAAGTAAAAAATTTAAATCTCACACTGAAGGACCCTGAATATGTCGAGAAAACCTGAAAAAGGTGGAAAATGAGAAAATCACACTATAGGACCCAGAATTGCGAAAAAAAATTGAAAAACGTCGAAAATGAGAAAATCACACTGTAGGACCCAGAATATGCCGAGAAACCCTGAAAAATGTGCAAAATTAAACATACACGCTGTAGGACCCAGAATATGGCAACAAACCATGAAAAAACTAAAAAACTAAAAACTCACACTGAAGGACCACGAATATGGTGAGAAAACATGAAAAAGGTGGTTAATGACAAAATCAACTGTAGGACCCAGAATATGATGAAAAAAACTTAAAAACGATTAAAATTAAAAATTCACACTGTAGGACCCCGAATATGGTGAGAAAATCTGAAAATGTTTAAAAATGAGAAAAATACACTGTAGGACCCAGAATATGCTGAGAAACCCAGAAAAACGAGGAAAAATAAAAATATGCTTTGAAGGAGCCAGATTATGACAGGAAACCCTGAAAAAAGTAGAAAATTAAAAACTTACACGGAAGGACCCTGAATATGGCAAGAATACCTGAAAAAGGTGGAAATAGAGAATAATCACACTGTAGGACACAGAATTGTGAAAAAAACATGAAAAACGTAGAAAATGAGAAAATCACACTGTAGGACCCAGAATTACGAAAAAAATTTATAAAACGTGGAAAATGAGAAAATCACACTGCAGGACCTAGAATATGCTGAGTAACCCTGAAAAACATGAAAATTAAAAATTCACACTGTCGGACACAGAATATGGCGAGAAACCATGAAAAAAGTGGAAAATTAAAAATTCACACTGTATTACCCAGAATATGGCGAGAAATACTGAAAAACATGGAAAATTAAAAATTCACCCTGAAGGACCTGGAATATGGCAAGAAAACCTGAAAAACGAGAAAATGAGAAAAATCACACTGTAGTACCCAGAATATGACGAAAAAACCTGAAAAACGTGGAAAATTAAAAACTCACACTGAATGACCCAGAATATGGCAAGAAAACCTGAAAAAAGTAAAAAACTAAAAATTCACACTGAAAGACCCCGAATATGGCGAGAAAACCTGAAAAAGGTGGAAAATGAGAATAAATGACTGTAGGACCCAGAATTGCGAAAAAACTTGAAAAACTTCGAAAATGAGAAAATCACACTTTAGGACCCAGAATATGCCGAGAAACCCTGAAAAACGTGGAAAATTGAAAATACGCGCTGTTGGACCCAGAATATGGTGAGAAACCGGAAAAACGTGGTAAATTAAAAATACACTCTGTTGGACCCAGAATATGGCAAGAAACCCTGCAAAAGGTGAAAAATGAGAAAATCACACTGTAAGACCCAGAATTACGAAAAAACCTGAAAAACTTGGAAAATGAGAAAATCACACTGCAGGAAACAGAATATGCCGAGAAACCCTGAAAAACGTGGAAAATTAAAAATTCACACTGAAGGACCCGGAATATAGCGAGAAAACCTGAAAAAGGTGGAAAATGAGAAAATCACATGTAGAACCCAGAATAGCGAAAAAACTTGAAAAAGGTGAAAAATGAGAAAATCACACTGCAGGACCCAGAATATGCTGAGAAACCCTGATAATCATGGAAAATTAAATGTTCACACTGTAGGACCCAGAATATGCCTAGAAACCCTTGAAAAACTTGGAAAAATAAAATACACGCTGTAGGAACCAGAATATATTGAGAAACCCTGAAAAAGTAGGAAATCAAAAACTCACACTGAAGGACCCCGAATATGGGGAGAAATCCTAAAAAACGTGGAAATGAGAAAATCACACTCTAGGACCCAGAATATGACGAAAAAACCTGAAAAACATGGAAAATTAAAAATTCACACTGAAGGTCCGGGAATATGGTGAGAAAACCTGAAAAACGAGGAAAATTAAAAACACAAACTGAAGGACCCAGAATATGGCGAGAAAACATGAAAAACATGGAAAATTAAATATTCACACTGTAGGACCCAGAATATGGCGAGAAACACTGAAAAAGGAGGAAAATGAGAAAATCACACTATAGGACCAGAATATGGCAAGAAACCTTGAAAAACGTGGAAAATTAAAAATTCACAATGTAGGACCCAGAATATGCTGAGAAAATCTGAAAAAGTTGGATAATGAGAATATCAAACTGTAGGACCCAGAACATGACGAAAAAAACTTAAAAACGTTTAAAATTAAAAAATCAAACTGTAGGACCTGAATATGGCGAGAAACCCTGAGAATCGTGGAAAATTTAAAAATCACACTGTAGGACGCAGAATATGGCGATTAACCCTGTAAAAAGTGGAATATTAAAAACTCACACTGAAGTACCCCGAAATTGGCAAGAAAACCTGAAAAAGGTGGAAAATGAAAAAAATCACACTGTAGGACCCAAAATATGCTGAGTAACCCTGAAAAACTTGGAAAATTAAAAATACACGCTGTAGGACCCAGAATATGGCAAAAAACCCTGAAAGAATTAGAAAATTAAAAACTCACACTGAAGGAACCGGAATATGGCAAGAAAACCTGAAAAAGTGGAAAATGAGAAAATCACACTGCAGGACCCAGAATATGCCGAGAAATGCTGAAAAACGTGAAAATTAAAAATTGACACTGTTGGACACAGAATATGGCAAGAATCATGAAAAAAGTTGAAAATTAAAAATTCACACTGTATATGGCGAGAAACTTAGAAAACGTGGAAAATTAAAAATTCACACTGAAGGACCCCTAATATGGCGAGAAAACCAAAAAAACAAGGAAAATTCAAAACTCACACTGTAGGACCCAGAATATAGCGAGAAATCATGAAAAAGATGGAAAATGAGAATTAATCACACTATAGAACCCAGATTTGGAAAAAAAAAATTGAAAAACGTCGAAAATGGGAAAGTCACACTGTAGGACCCAGAATATGCCGAGAAACCCTGAAAACGTGGAAAATTAAAAATATACGCTGGGGGAACCAGATTATGGCAAGAAACCATGAAAAAATTGGACAATGAAAATTCTCACTGTATTACCCAGAATATGGCAATCAACCCTGAAAAAAGTAGATAACTATAAATTCACACTGATGGACCCGGAATATGGCTAGAAAACCTGAAAAAGGTGGAAAATGAGAAAATCACACTGCAGGACCCAGAATATGCTGAGAATCCCTGAAAATCGTGGAAAATTAAAAATTCACACTGAAGGACCCGGAATATGGCCAGAAAACCTGAAAAACGAGGAAAATTAAAAACTCAAACTGAAGGACCCAGAATATGCTGAGAAACCCTGAAAAACGTGAAAATTAAAAATTCACACTGTCAGACACAGAATATTTCGAGAAAACATGAAAAAAAGAGGAAAATTAAAATTCACAATGTATTACCCAAAATATGGGGAGAAATACTGAAAAACGTGGAAAATTAAAAATTCACACTGCAGGACCTGGAATATGGCAAGAAATCCTGAAAAACTTGGAAATGAGAAAATCACACTGTAGGACCCAGAATATGATGAAAAAACCTGAAAAACGTGGAAAATTAAAAATTCACACTGAAGAAATCTGAATATGGCGAGAAAACCTGAAAAAACGAGGAAAATTAAAAACTCACACTGTAGGACCCAGAATATGCCAAGAAACACGGAAAAAAGTGAAAATTAAAAATTCACATTGTTGGACACAATATGGCGAGAAACCAATAAAAAAGTGTGCAATTAAAAATTCACACTGTATTTCCCAGAATATGTCGAGAAATACTGAAAAACGTGTTAAATTAAAAATTCACACTGAAAGACCTGAAAAACGTGGAAATGAGAAGATCACACTTTAGGACTCAGAATATGATTTAAAAAAACTGAGAAACATGGAAAATAAAAAATACACGCTGTAGGACACAGAATATGTCGAGAAACCCTGAAAAATTATAAAATTAAAATCTCACACTGAAGGACCCCAAATATGGCTAGAAAGGCTGTAAAAAGTTGGAAAATGAGAAAATCACACTGTAGGACCCAGAATTACGAAAAAATTTATAAAACGTGGAAAATGAGAAAATCACACTGCAGGACCTAGAATATGCTGAGTAACCCTGAAAAACATGAAAATTAAAAATTCACACTGTCGGACACAGAATATGGCGAGAAACCATGAAAAAAGTGGAAAATTAAAAATTCACACTGTATTACCCAGAATATGGCGAGAAATACTGAAAAACATGGAAAATTAAAAATTCACCCTGAAGGACCTGGAATATGGCAAGAAAACCTGAAAAACGAGAAAATGAGAAAAATCACACTGTAGTACCCAGAATATGACGAAAAAACCTGAAAAACGTGGAAAATTAAAAACTCACACTGAATGACCCAGAATATGGCAAGAAAACCTGAAAAAAGTAAAAAACTAAAAATTCACACTGAAAGACCCCGAATATGGCGAGAAAACCTGAAAAAGGTGGAAAATGAGAATAAATGACTGTAGGACCCAGAATTGCGAAAAAACTTGAAAAACTTCGAAAATGAGAAAATCACACTTTAGGACCCAGAATATGCCGAGAAACCCTGAAAAACGTGGAAAATTGAAAATACGCGCTGTTGGACCCAGAATATGGTGAGAAACCGGAAAAACGTGGTAAATTAAAAATACACTCTGTTGGACCCAGAATATGGCAAGAAACCCTGCAAAAGGTGAAAAATGAGAAAATCACACTGTAAGACCCAGAATTACGAAAAAACCTGAAAAACTTGGAAAATGAGAAAATCACACTGCAGGAAACAGAATATGCCGAGAAACCCTGAAAAACGTGGAAAATTAAAAATTCACACTGAAGGACCCGGAATATAGCGAGAAAACCTGAAAAAGGTGGAAAATGAGAAAATCACATGTAGAACCCAGAATAGCGAAAAAACTTGAAAAAGGTGAAAAATGAGAAAATCACACTGCAGGACCCAGAATATGCTGAGAAACCCTGATAATCATGGAAAATTAAATGTTCACACTGTAGGACCCAGAATATGCCTAGAAACCCTTGAAAAACTTGGAAAAATAAAATACACGCTGTAGGAACCAGAATATATTGAGAAACCCTGAAAAAGTAGGAAATCAAAAACTCACACTGAAGGACCCCGAATATGGGGAGAAATCCTAAAAAACGTGGAAATGAGAAAATCACACTCTAGGACCCAGAATATGACGAAAAAACCTGAAAAACATGGAAAATTAAAAATTCACACTGAAGGTCCGGGAATATGGTGAGAAAACCTGAAAAACGAGGAAAATTAAAAACACAAACTGAAGGACCCAGAATATGGCGAGAAAACATGAAAAACATGGAAAATTAAATATTCACACTGTAGGACCCAGAATATGGCGAGAAACACTGAAAAAGGAGGAAAATGAGAAAATCACACTATAGGACCAGAATATGGCAAGAAACCTTGAAAAACGTGGAAAATTAAAAATTCACAATGTAGGACCCAGAATATGCTGAGAAAATCTGAAAAAGTTGGATAATGAGAATATCAAACTGTAGGACCCAGAACATGACGAAAAAAACTTAAAAACGTTTAAAATTAAAAAATCAAACTGTAGGACCTGAATATGGCGAGAAACCCTGAGAATCGTGGAAAATTTAAAAATCACACTGTAGGACGCAGAATATGGCGATTAACCCTGTAAAAAGTGGAATATTAAAAACTCACACTGAAGTACCCCGAAATTGGCAAGAAAACCTGAAAAAGGTGGAAAATGAAAAAAATCACACTGTAGGACCCAAAATATGCTGAGTAACCCTGAAAAACTTGGAAAATTAAAAATACACGCTGTAGGACCCAGAATATGGCAAAAAACCCTGAAAGAATTAGAAAATTAAAAACTCACACTGAAGGAACCGGAATATGGCAAGAAAACCTGAAAAAGTGGAAAGTCTCTCTCTGTCTCTCTCTCTATGTCTCTCTCTGTCTCTCTCTTTCTCTATCTCTGTCTCTCTCTATTTCTCTCTGTCTCTATCTGTCTCTCTCTCTGTCTCTCTCTGTCTCTCTCTCTCTCTCTGTCTCTCTCTTTCCCTCTCTGTCTCTCTCTGTCTCTATCTCTGTCTCTATCTGTCTCACTCTCTGTCTCTCTCTGTCTCTCTCTTTTCCTCTCTCTGTCTCTCTCTGTCTCTATCTCTGTTTCTCTCTGTCTCTCTCTGTCACTCTGTCTCTCTCTGTCTCTCTCTGTCCCTCTCTGTCTCTCTCTGTGTCTTTCTTTGTCTCTCTTTGTCTCTCCCTGTCTCTCTCTGTCTCTCTCTTTATGTCTCTCTCTGTCTCTCTCTTTCTCTCTCTCTGTATCTCTATGTCTCTCTTTGTCTCTCTCTGTGTTTTTCTTTGTCTCTCTTTGTCTCTCTCTGTAACTCTCTCTATGTCTCTCACTCTGTCTCTCTCTCTGTCTCTCTCTCTGTCTCTCTCTATGTCTCTCTCTCTTTCTCACTCTGTGTATCTCTGTCTCACTCTGTGTCTCTGTCTCACTTTGTCTCTCTCTGTCTCTCTCTGTCTCTCTCTCTGTCTCTCTGTCTCTCTCTGTCTCTCTCTGTCTCTATCTCTGTCTCTCTCGGTCTCTCTATGTCTCTCTCTGTCTTTCTTTGTCTCTCTCTGTCTCTCTCTGTGTCTCTCTCTGTCTCTCTCTCTATCTCTGTCTCTCTCTGTCTTTCTCACTCTGTCTCTGTCTCTCTCTGTCTCTATCTCTGTCTCTCTCTGACTCTCTCTGTCTCTCTCTTTCTCTCTGTCTCTCTCTGTCTCTCTCTGTCTCTCTCTCTGTATCTCTCTGTCTCTCTCTGTCTCTCTCTATGTGTCTCTCTCTTTCTTTCTCTGTCTCTATCTCTGTCTCGCTCTGTCTCTCTCTGTGTCTTTCTTTGTCTCTCTCTGTCTCTCTCTGTCTCACTCTCTGTCTCTCTCTGTCTTTCTCTGTCTCTCTCTGTGTCTCTCTCTGTCTTTCTCTGTCTCTATCTCTGTCTCTCTCTGTCTCTCTCTGTCCTTCTGACTCTTTATGTCTCTCTCTGTCTCTCTCTCTGTATCTCTCTGTCTCTCTCTGTCTCTCTCTGTGTCTTTCATTGTCTCTCTCTGTCTCTCTCTGTCTCTCTCTGTCTCTCTCTGTCTCTCTCTGTCTCTCTCTGTCTCTCTCTGTCTCTATCTAAGTCTCTCTCTGTCTGTCTCTGTCTGTCTCACTCTGTCTCTCTCTGTCTCTCTCTCTGTCTCTCTCTGTGTCTCTCTGTGTCTCTCTCTGTGTCTCTCTGTGTCTCTCTCTGTCTCTCTCTGTGTCTCTCTGTGTCTCTCTGTGTCTCTCTGTCTCTCTCTGTGTCTCTCTCTGTCTCTCTCTGTCTATCTCTGTCTCTCTCTGTCTCTCTCAATGTATCTCTCTGTCTCTCTATGTCTCTCTCTGTGTCTTTCTTTGTCTCTCTCAGTCTCTCTCTCTCTCTCTGTCGTACTCTGTCTCTCTCTCTGTCTCTCTTTGTCTCTCTCTCTGTATCTCTCTGTCTCTCTCTGTCTCTCTCTCTGTGTCTCTCTCTGTCTTTCTTTTTCTCTATCTATATCGCTCTCTGTCTCTCTCTGTGTCTTTTTATGTCTCTCTCTGTCTCTCTCTGTCTCTCTCTGTCTCTCTCTGTCTCTCTTAGTCTCTCTCTGTGTCTTTCATTGTCTCTCTCTGTCTCTCTCTGTCTTTCGGTGTCTCTCTCTCTGTCTCTCTCTGTCTCACTCTCTGTCTCTCTCTGTCTCTATCTCTGTCTCTCTCTGTCTCTCTCTGTCTGTCTCTGTCTGTCTATGTCTATCTCTGTCTCTCTCTGTGTCTCTCTGTGTCTCTCTCTGTGTCTCTCTGTGTCTCTCTGTCTCTCTCTGTGTCTCTCTCTGTCTCTCTCTGTCTCTATCTCTGTCTCTCTCTGTCTCTCTCTGTCTCTCTCAATGTATCTCTCTGTCTCTCTATGTCTCTCTCTGTGTCTTTCTATGTCTCTCTCTGTCTCTCTCTTTCTGTGTCTCACTCTGTCTCTCTCTGTCTCTCTCTCTGTCTCTGTCTCTCTCTCTGTCTCTCTCTGTCTCTCTCTCTAACTCTGTCTCTCTCTGTATTTCTCACTCTGTCTCTGTCTCTCTCTGTCCCTCTCTCTGTCTCTCTCTGTCTCTATCTCTGTCTCTCTCTGACTCTCTCTGTCTCTCTCTTTCTCTCTGTCTCTCTCTGTCTCTCTTTGTCTCTCTGTCTGTATCTCTCTGTCTCTCTCTGTCTCTCTCTCTCAGTGTCTCCCTCTGTCTTTCTTTGTCTCTATGTCTGACTCTCTCTGTCTCTCTTGTGTCTTTCTTTGTCTCTTCTATGTCTCTCTCTGTCTCTCTCTCTGTCTCCCTCAGTCTCTCTCTGTGTCTCTCTCTGTCTTTCTCTGTCTCTATCTCTGTCTCTCTGTCTCTCTCTGTCTCTCTCTGTCCTTCTGTATCTTTCTGTCTCTCTCTGTCTCTCTCTCTGTATCTCTCTGTCTCTCTCTGTCTCTCTCTGTGTCTTTCTTTGTCTCTCTCTGTCTCTCTCTGTCTCTCTGACTCTCTCTGTATCTCTCTGTCTCTCTCTGTCTCTCTCTGTGTTTTTCTTTGTCTCTCTCTGTCTCTCTCTGTCTCTCTCTCTGTCTCTCTCTGTCTCTCTCTGTCTCTCTCTGTCTCTCAGTGTTTTTCTTTGTCTCTCTCTGTCTCTCTCTGTGTCTCTTTCTGTCTCACTCTGTCTCTCTCTGTCTCTCTCTGTCTCTCTCTGTCTCTCTCTCTGTCTCTCTCTGTGTCTCTCTCTTTCTCACTCTGTGTATCTCTGTCTCTCTCTGTGTCTCTCTCTGTCTCACTCTGTCTTTCTCTGTCTCTCTCTGTCTCTCTCTCTGTCTCTCTGTCTCTCTTTGTCTCTCTCTGTCTCTATCTCTGTCTCTCTCTGTCTCTCTCTGTCTGTCTCTGTCTCTCTGTGTGTCTCTCTCTGTGTCTCTCTGTGTCTCTCTCTGTGTCTCTCTCTGTCTCTCTGTCTCTCTCAATGTATCTCTCTGTCTCTCTATGTCTCTCTCTGTCTTTCTTTGTCTCTCTCTGTCTCTCTCTGTCTCTCTCTGTCTCTCTATGTGACTTTCAGTGGCCCCACACAGCCTCACATATACTTCTAAAAATTTAAAGAAGGGTGTGGCCACTCTAAAAGCTCAACAATTAACAGCATTGTCTCCTCTTCCAGAGTACCTGGGATCAACTACCAGCAACTATATGGTGGCCCATCTCCAGTTCCAGGGGATCAGACAGACAGACATACAGACAGTGATAAAAATGGCAGGCCTGCCTGGTCTTTCTTTCTTTCTTATCCTTTTTAAAAAATGTTTATTTATATATTTATTTATGTATTTATTAGATATAAGTACACTGTAGCTGTCTTCAGACACTCCAGAAGAGGGTGTCAGATTGTGGAGAATCTAAATCCCTCTTATGGTCTGCATATGATGTACATAAACACAGCCTCACATATACTTCTAAAAATTTAAAGATGTGTGGGGCCACTGAGAGGGCTCAACAATTAACAGCATTGTCTCCTCTTTCAGAGAACCTGGGATAAACTACCAGCACCTTATGGTGGCCCATCTCCAGTTCCAGTGGATCAGACAGACAGACAGACAGAGAGACAGAGATAAGGATGGCAGGCCTGCCTGGTCTTTCTTTATTTCTTATACTTTTTAAAAAATGTTTATTTATTTATTTATTTATTTATTAATGTATGTATTAGATATAAGTACACTGTAGCCGTCTTCAGACACTCCAGAAGAGGGTGACAGATTCTAGGGTATCTAAATCCCTCTTATGGTCTGAATATAATGTACATAAACATATAATGTACATAAGCATCACATATACTTCTAAAAATTAAAAATGGATGGGGCCACTGAAAGGGCTCAACAATTAACAGCATTGTCTCCTCTTCCAGAGAACCTGGGATCAACTACCAGCAACTATATGGTGGCCCATCTCCAGTTCCAGGGGATCAGACAGACAGACAGACAGACAGACAGACAGAGATAAGGATGGCAGGCCTCCCTGGTCTTACTTTCTTTCTTATCCTTTTTAAAAAATGTTTATTTATTTATTTATTTATTTATTTATTTATTTATTTATGTATTTATTAGATATAAGTACACTGTAGCTGTCTTCAGACATTCCAGAAGAGGGTGTCAGATTCTGGAGAATCTAAATCCCTCTTATGGTCTGCATATGATGTACATAAACACAGCCTCCCATATACCTCAAAATATTTAAAGATGGGTGGCGCCACTCAAAGGGCTCAACAATTAACAGCATTGTCTCCTCTTCCAGAGTACCTGGGATCAACTACCAGCAACTATATGGTGGCCCATCTCCAGTTCCAGGGGATCAGACAGACAGACATACAGACAGTGATAAGGATGGCAGGCCTGCCTGGTCTTTCTTTCTTTCTTATCCTTTTTAAAAAATGTTTATTTATTTATTTATTTATTTATTTATTTATTTATTTATTTATTATATATAAGTACACTGTAGCTGTCTTCAGTCACTCCAGTAGAGGGTGTCAGATTCTGGAGAATCTAAATCCTCTTATAATCTGAATATGATGTACATAAACACAGCCTCACATAAACTTCTAAATATCTAAAGAAGTGTGGGGCCACTGAAAGGGCTCAACAATTAACCGAATTGTCTCCTCTTCCAGAGAACCTTGGATCAACTACCAGCACTATATGGTGGCCCATCTCCAGTTCCCGGGGATCAGATAGACAGACAGACAGACAGACAGAGATATGGATGGCAGGCCTGCCTGGTCTTTCTTTCTTTCTTATACTTTTTAAAAAATGTTTATTTATTTATTTATTTATTTATCTATTTATTTATTAGATATAAGTACACTGTAGCTGTCTTCAGACACTCCAGAAGAGGGTGTCAGATTCTGGAGAATCTAAATCCCTCTTATGGTCTGCATATGATGTACATAAACACAGCCTCACATATACCTCTAAATATTTAAAGATGGGTGGCGCCACTGAAAGGGCTCAACAATTAACAGCATTGTCTCCTCTTCCAGAGTACCTGGGATCAACTACCAGCAACTATATGGTGGCCCATCTCCAGTTCCAGGGGATCAGACAAACAGACATACAGACAGTGATAAGGATGGCAGGCCTGCCTGGTCTTTCTTTCTTTTTTATCCTTTTTAAAAAAATGTTTATTTATTTATTTATTTATTTATTTATTTATTTATTATATATAAGTACACTGTAGCTGTCTTCAGTCACTCCAGTAGAGGGTGTCAGATTCTGGAGAATCTAAATCCTCTTATAATCTGAATATGATGTACATAAACACAGCCTCACATAAACTTCTAAATATTTAAAGAAGTGTGGGGCCACTGAAAGGGCTCAACAATTAACCGAATTGTCTCCTCTTCCAGAGAACCTTGGATCAACTACCAGCACTATATGGTGGCCCATCTCCAGTTCCCGGGGATCAGATAGACAGACAGAAAGACAGACAGAGATATGGATGGCAGGCCTGCCTGGTCTTTCTTTCTTTCTTTTACTTTTTAAAAAATGTTTATTTATTTATTTATTTATTTATCTATTTATTTATTTATTAGATATAAGTACACTGTAGCTGTCTTCAGACACTCCAGAAGAGGGTGTCAGATTCTGGAGAATCTAAATCCCTCTTATGGTCTGCATATGATGTACATAAACACAGCCTCACATACACCTCTAAATATTTAAAGATGGGTGGCGCCACTGAATGGGCTCAACAATTAACAGCATTGTCTCCTCTTGCAGAGTACCTGGGATCAACTACCAGCAACTATATGGTGGCCCATCTCCAGTTCCAGGGGATCAGACAGACAGACATACAGACAGTGATAAGGATGGCAGGCCTGCCTGGTCTTTCTTTCTTTCTTATCTTTTTAAAAAAATGTTTATTTATATATTTATTCATGTATTTATTAGATATAAGTACACTGTAGCTGTCTTCAGACACTCCAGAAGAGGGTGTCAGATTGTGGAGAATCTAAATCCCTCTTATGGTCTGCATATGATGTACATAAACACAGCCTCACATATACTTCTAAAAATTTAAAGATGTGTGGGGCCACTGAGAGGGCTCTACAATTAACAGCATTGTCTCCTCTTTCAGAGAACCTGGGATAAACTACCAGCACCTTATGGTGGCCCATCTCCAGTTCCAAGGGATCAGACAGACAGACAGACAGACTGACAGAGATAAGGATGGAGGCCTGCCTGGTCTTTCTTTCTTTCTTATACTTTTAAGAAATGTTTATTAATTTAAGTATGTATTTATTAGATTTAAGTACAAGGTATCTGTTTTCAGACACTCTAAAAGAGGGTGTCATCTTCTGGAGAATCTAAATCCCTCTTATGGTCTGCATATGATGTACATAAACACAGCCTCACATATATTTCTAAAAATTTAAAGATGGGTGGGCCCACTGAAAGGGCTCAACAAATAACAGCATTGTCTCTTCTTCCAGAGAACGTGGGATCAACTACCTGCAACTATATGGTGGCCCATCTCAAGTTCCAGGGGATAAGACAGACAGACAGACAGACAGAGATAAGGATGGCAGGCCTGCCTGATTTTTCTTTCTTTCTTATCCTTTTTAAAAAATGTTTATTAATTAATTTATTTATTTATTCATTTATTCATTTATTTATTTATTTATTTATGTATTTATTAGATGTAAGTACACTGTAGCTGTCTTCAGACTCTCCAGAAGAGGGTGTCAGATTCTGGAGAATCAATATCCCTCATATGGTCTGCATATGATGTACATGAACACAGCCTCACATATACTTCTAAAAATTTAAAGATGGGTGGGGCCACTGAAAGGGCTCAACAATTAACAGCATTGTCTCCTCTTCCAGAGAACCTGGGATCAACTACCAGCAACTATATGGTGGCCCATCTCCAGTTTCAGGGTATCTGACAGATAGACAGACAGACAGACAGACAGACAAGTTGGCAGGCCTGCCTGGTCTTTCTTTCTTTATTATTCTTTTTAAAAAATGTTTATTTATTTATTTATGTATTTATTAGATATAAGTACAATGTAGCTGTCTTCAGTCACTCCAGAAGAGGGTGTCAGATTCTGGAGAATCTATATCCCTCTTATGGTCTGCATATGATGTACATAAACACAGCCTCACATTTACTTCTAAAAATTTAAATATGTGTGGGGCCAATGAAAGGGATCAACAATTAACAGCATTGTCTCCTCTTATAGAGAACATGGGATCAACTACCAGCAACTATATGGTGGCCCATCTCCAGTTCCAGGGGATCAGACAGACAGACAGACAGACAGATAGAGTTAAGGATAGCAGGCCTACCTGGTCTTTCATTCTTTCTTATCCTTTTTAAAAAAATGTTTATTAATTTAAGTATGTATTTATTAGATGTAAGTACACTGTAGCTGTCTTCAAACACTCCCGAAGGGGGTGTCAGATTCTGGAGAATCTATATCCCTCTTATGGTCTGCATATGATGTACATGAACACAGCCTCACATATACTTCTAAAAATTTAAAGAAGGGTGGGGCCACTGAAAGGGCTCAACAATTAACAGCACTGACTCCTCTTCCAGAGATCCTGGGATCAACTACCAGCAATTATATGGTGGCCCATCTCCAGTTCCAGGGGATCAGACAGACAGACAGACAGACAAACAAGGATGGCAGGCCTGCCTGGTCTCTCTTTCTTTATTATCCTTTTTAAAAAATGTTTATTTGTTTATTTATGAATTTATTAGATATAAGTACACTGTAGCTGTCTTCAGACACTCTAGAAGAGTGTGTCATCTTCTGGAGAATCTAAATCCCTCTTATGGTCTGCATATGATGTACATAAACACAGCCTCACATATACTTCTAAAAATTTAAAGATGGGTGGGGCCACTGAAAGGGCTCAACAATTAACAGCATTGTCTCCTCTTCCAGAGGACCTGGGATCAACTACCAGCAACTATATTGTGGCCCATCTCCAGTTCCAGGGGATCAGACAGACATACAGACAGACAGACAGACAAGGATTGCAGGCCTGCCTGGTTTTTCTTTCTTTCTTATACATTTTAAAAATGTTTATTTATTTATATATGTATTTCTTAGATATAAGTACACTGTAGCTTTCTTTAGACACTCCAGAGGAGGGTGTCAGATTCTGGAGAATCTAAATCCCTCTTATGGTCTGCATATGATGTACATAAACACAGCCTCACATATACTTCTAAAAATTTAAAGAAGGGTGGGGCCACTCTAAAAACTCAACAATTAACAGCATTGTCTCCTCTTCCAGAGTACCTGGGATCAACTACCAGCAACTATATGGTGGCCCATCTCCAGTTCCAGGGGATCAGACAGACAGACATACAGACAGTGAAAAGGATGGCAGGCCTGCCTGGTCTTTCTTTGTTTCTTATCCTTTTTAAAAAAATGTTTATTTATATATTTATTTATGTATTTATTAGATATAAGTACACTGTAGCTGTCTTCAGACACTCCAGAAGAGGGTCTCAGATTCTGGAGAATCTAAATCCCTCTTATGGTCTGCATATGATGTACATAAACACAGCCTCACATATACTTCTAAAAATTAAAAATGGGTGGGGCCACTGAAAGGGCTCAACAATTAACAGCATTGTCTCCTCTTCCAGAGAACCTGGGATCAACTACCAGCAACTACAAGGTGGCCCATCTCCAGTTCCAGGGGATCAGACAGACAGACAGACAGACAGAGATTAGGATGGCAGGCCTGCCTGGTCTTTCTTTCTTTATTATCCTTTTAAAATAATGTTTATTTATTTATTTATATTTATTTATATATGTATTTATTAGATATAAGTACACTGTAGTTGTCTTCAGACACTCCAGAAGAGGGTGTCAGATTCTGGAGAATCTAAATCCCTCTTATGGTCTGCATATGATGTACATAAACACAGCCTAATATATACTTCTAAAAATTTAAAGATAGTTGGAGCCACTGAAAGGGCTCAACAATTAACAGCATTGTCTCCTCTTCCAGAGAACCTGGGATCAACTAACTGCAACTATATGGTGGCCCATCTCCAGTTCCAAGGGATCAGACAGACTGACAGACAGACAGACTGACAGAGATAAGGATGGCAGGCCTGCCTGGTCTTTCTTTCTTTCTTATCCTTTTTAAAAAATGTTTATTTATTTATTTATATGTTTATTAGATATAAGTACACTGTAGCCGTCTTCAGACACTCCAGAAGAAGGTATCAGATTCTGGAGAATCTAAATCCCTCTTATGGTCTGCATATGATGTACATAAACACAGCCTCACGTTTACTTCTTAAAATTTAAAGGTGGGGGGGGCCACTGAAAGGGCTCAGCAATTAACAGCATTATCTCCTCTTACAGAGAACTTGGGATCAACTACCTGCAACTATATGGTGGCCCATCTCCACTCCCAGGGGATCAGACAGACAGACAGACAGACAAGGATAAGGATGGCAGGCCTGCCTGGTCTTTCTTTCTTTCTTATACTTTTTTAAAAAATTGTATTTATTTATGTTTTTATTAGATATAATTACACTGTACCTGTCTTCAGACACTCCAGAAGAGGGTGTCAGATTCTGATGAATCTAAATCCCTCTTCTGGTCTGCATATGATGTACATAAACACAGCCTCACATACACTTCTAAAAATTTAAAGATGGGTAGGGCCACTGATAGGGCTCAACAATTAACAGCATTGTCTCCTCTTCCAGAGAACCTGGGATCAACTACCAGCAACTATATGGTAGCCCATCTCCAGTTCCAGGGGATCAGACAGACAGACAGACAGACAGAGATAAGGATGGCAGGCCTGCCTGGTCTTACTTTCTTTCTTATCCTTTTTAAAAAATGTTTATTTATTTATTTATTTATTTATTTATTTATTACATATAAGTACACTTTAGCTGTCTTCAGACACTCCAGTAGAGGGTGTCAGATTCTGGAGAATCTAAATCCTCTTATAATTTGAATATGATGTACATAAACACAGCCTCACATATACTTCTAAATATTTAAAGAAGTGTGCGGCCACTGAAAGGGCTCAACAATTAAGAGCATTGTCTCCTCTTCCAGAGAACCTTGGATCAACTACCAGCAACTATATGGTGGCCCATCTCCAGTTCCCGGGGATCAGATAGACAGACAGACAGACAGGCAGAGATATGGATGGCAGGTCTGCCTGGTCTTTCTTTCTTATCCTTTTTAAAAAATGTTTATTTATTTATTTATTTATTTATTTATTTATGTATTTAGTAGATATAAGTACACTGTAGCTGTTTAGACACTACAGAAGAGGGTGTCAGATTCTGGAGAATCTAAATCCCTCTTATGGTCTGCATATGATGTAAATAAACACAGCCTCACATATACTTCTAAAAATTTAAAGAAGGGTGGGGCCACTCTAAAAGCTCAACAATTAACAGCATTGTCTCCTCTTCCAGAGTACCTGGGATCAACTACCAGCAACTATATGGTGGCCCATCTCCAGTTCCAGGGGATCAGACAGACAGACATACAGACAGTGCTAAGGATGGCAGGCCTGCCTGGTCTTTCTTTCTTTCTTATCCTTTTTAAAAAAATGTTTATTTATATATTTATTTATGTATTTATTAGATATAAGTACACTGTAGCTGTCTTCAGACACTCCAGAAGAGGGTGTCAGATTCTGGAGAATCTAAATCCCTCTTATGGTCTGCATATGATGTACATAAACAAAGACTCACATATACTTCTAAAAATTTAAAGATGTGTGGGGCCACTGAGAGGGCTCAACAATTAACAGCATTGTCTCCTCTTTCAGAGAACCTGGGATAAACTACCAGCACCTTATGGTGGCCCAACTCCAGTTCCAGTGGATCAGACAGACAGACAGACAGAGAGACAGAGATAAGGATGGCAGGCCTGCCTGGTCTTACTTTATTTCTTATACTTTTTAAAAAATGTTTATTTATTTATTTATTCATTTATTTATGTATTTATTAGATATAAGTACACTGTAGCCGTCTTCAGACACTCCAGAAGAGGGTGTCAGATTCTGGAGAATCTAAATCCCTCTTATGGTTTGAATAAGATGTACATAAACACAGCCTCACATATACTTCTAAAAATTAAAAATGGGTGGGGCCACTGAAAGGGCTCAACAATTAACAGCATTGTCTCCTCTTCCAGAGAACGTGGGATCAACTACCAGAACCTACAAGGTGGCCCATCTCCAGTTCCACGGGATCAGACAGACAGACAGAGATAAGGATGGCAGGCCTGCCTGGTCTTTCTTTCTTTCTTATCCTTTTTAAAAAATATTTATTTATTTATTTATTTATTTATTTATTTATTTATTTATTTATGTATTTCTTAGATATAAGTACACTGTAGCTTTCTTTAGACACTCCAGAGGAGGGTGTCAGATTCTGGAGAATGTAAATCCCTCTTATGGTCTGCATATGATGTACATAAACACAGCCTCACATATACTGAGCTGAGGTGTCACAGGCCAACTGCTGGAATTTCTGAGTACCACCTAGATAGAGAAAAGCTTTGCTGTGGTTGCTTAATTTATGTATTTTATTATTTCTATTTGTTGTTTTGTTTTGTTTTATTTGTTTTTAGAGAAGTCCTCAGTCTGTAGCTCTGGCTGACCCAGGACTGCCTACTTGTGTTAATTAGGGTTTCACAGCTGGGAACAGACACCAAGAGCAAGGTAAGGCTTAGAAAACCCTACATTCAGTGGTGGCTCAAGCTCTTAATGAGAGCACTCTGTAGGCAGAGGCAGTCAGTTTCTGAGTTTGAGGCCACCCTGGTGAAAGACAGGGCTAGGGTAGGGGCTAGGGTGAGGAAAGAAAGAAAGAAAGAAAGAAAAGTTTATAATAAAAAGTTTTTATAAAAGTTTTATAAAAAGTGTTAAAGTTTTTAAAAATTAAAAAAAAAAATACCAGATCACCATCACACAGCATTGGCTGTCTTCAGGTGTATCCTTTCAGCCTCCAAAACAAAAAACAATGGCTGGCTGTCTTCAGGTGTATCCTATTCTCGAGTCTTATTTCCAACCTTAGAGCTGGGCTGAGCTGCCTCATTATGTAATTGCAAACCTTCCTTGGTTTGTCTTTTCCATTTCTAAGACTAACAGGCCTTTTTCTAATTATTAAATATGCTCATGACTGTCCTTTAGATATAGTAAATATAACTGTTGCTTATAAAACTTGTTTTCTAGGAATTTTTAAAGGGCAATGGCAGAGTTTATTTATAAAAAAAATATTTTGCATTTATTTATTTGTGTGAGTGATGAAGCTCAGGTCTTCAAACTCGTCAGGAGGTATGATTACCTCCCCTCTCTCTCAACCCCTCTCTCTCCTCTCTCAATGATTGTGTAAGAATGTTTTGCATGTGTATGCTGTGCCCACAGACTCCAGAACAGAGTATTAGATCCCCTGGAACTGGAGATGGGCCACCATATATAATACTGGTAATTGTGCACATTTTCTCTGGAAGAGGAGACAATGCTCTTAATTGTTGAGCCCTCTCTGTAGCCACATCTTTCTTTCTTTTTTTTTTTTTTTGAGTATATGTGAGGCTGTGTTTATATACATCATATGCAGACAATAAGAATGATTTAGATTCTTCAGATTCTGACACCCTCTTCTGGACTGTCTGAAGATAGCTACAGCATACTTAAATATAATAAATAAATAAATCTTTAAAAAGAAAAGGAAAAGTAAAAAAGAAAGAACAGGCCTGCCATATGCATGTTCATAGAGGAAAATGGGAGAGACCCCAATCTAACCTCAGCAGGGTGATTCCTTCTGGATGGTAGCTCACAGTTTCATCCCAGCAAGACAGGCAAATCATTGAGTTCAAGGACAGTAAGGTTCAGGACAGCCAAGGTTAGGAAGGAAAAGGGTCTATGTTGAGAATACAAACCGACAAAACAACAACTAGGAAAAAGAAGTGACAGTGTAACTTGGGGTAGGGTACCAACAAGAGAAAGCTTTCTGTTACCACTTACAAACACCAGTAGTCTTGCACACTTCTGCCCAGGTCCCTGCCTTCCTTTCTAGGAATTCTAAGGATGCCAGGGGGTTGGGGAATCCAGATTAAATTTTTAAAAACAAAGACTTGGTCTTTGATGTCTATAGGAAGTTCTTCTCAGTGCCTTTAACTACCACTGATCTTTCAGGGCTGTGACTCAACTGTAACAAGGAACAGGGCTAAGAACCTGCAGCATTTGAAAACAACTATTTTTTTAAAGTGGGGGACACAAATCAGCAGTAGAACCCCTCAGGTTCAGCCATAATACTTGTTAGGGAAAGAGACTCAATGTCCGGAGCTGAGGTCTCATGGGTGAACTGCTTCAAGCTCTGAGTATCATTGAAAGAAAGAAAAGATATCACGTGGTTGCTTAATTTATTTATTTTATTATTTCTATTTTTTGTTTTCTTTTGTTTTGTTTTAGAAAAGGCCTCAGTCTGTAGCTATGGCTGACCTAGGACAGACTACATGTGTTAATTAGGGTTTCACAGCTGAGAAGCAGACCATACCTATGTAAGACTTAGAAAACCTAACAGTCAGTGGTGGCTCGAGCTCTTAATGAGAGCACTCTGGAGGCAGAGGCAGTCAGTTTCTGAGTTCGAGGCCAGCCTGGTTAAAGACAGGGATAGGCAGGGCTAGGCAAGGCAGGGCTGGGCTAGGCTAGGCAAGGGGCTGGGCTAGTCAAGGCAAGGGACTAGGCTAGGCTACTCAAGGGGCTAGGCAAGACAGACAGACAGAGAGAAGGACAGACAAGGATGGCAGGCCTGCCTGGTTTTTCTTTCTTTCTTATCCCTTTTAAAAAATGTTTGTTTTTTTATTTATTTATTTATTTATGTATTTATTAGATATAAGTACACTGTAGCTGTCTTCAGACACTCCAGAAGAGGGTGTCAGATTCAGGAGAATCTAAATTCCTCTTATGGTCTGCATATGATGTACATAAACACGGCCTCACATATACTTCTAAAAATTAAAGAAGGGTGGGGCCACTCTAAAAGCTCAACAATTAACAGCATTGTCTCCTCTTCCAGAGGACCTGGGATCAACTACCAGCAACTATATGGTGGCCCATCTCCAGTTCCAGGGGATCAGAAAGACAGACATACAGACAGTGATAAGGATGGCAGGCCTGCCTGGTCTTTCTTTCTTTCTTATCCTTTTTAAAAAAATGTTTATTTATTTTTTATTTATGTATTTATTTATTTATTTATTTATTTATTAATTATTAGATATAAGTACACTGTAGCTGTCTTCAGACACTCCAGAAGAGGGTGTCAGATTCTGGAGAATCTAAATCCCTCTTATGGTCTGCATATGATGTACATAAACACAGCCTCACATATAATTCTAAAAATTTAAAGAAGGGTTGGGCCACTCTAAAAGCTCAACAATTAACAGCATTGTCTCCTCTTCCAGAGTACTTGGGATCAGCTACCAGCGACTATATATTGGCCCTTCTCCAGTTCCAGGGGATCAGACAGACAGACATACAGATAGTGATAAGTATGGCAGGCCTGCCTGGTCATTCTTTCTTTCTTATCCTTTTCAAAAAAATGTTTATTTATATATTTATTTATGTATTTATTAGATATAAGTACACTGTAGCTGTCTTCAGACACCCCAGAAGAGGGTGTCAGATTCTGGAGAAACTAAATCCCTCTTATGGTCTGCATATGATGTACATAAACACAGCCTCATATATACTTCTAAAAATTTAAAGATGTGTGGGGCCAATGAGAGGGCTCAACAAGTAACAGCATTGTCTCCTCTTTCATTGAACCTGGGATAAACTACCAGCACCTTATGGTGGCCCATCTCCAGTTCCAGTGGATCAGACAGACAGACAGACAGACAGAGAGACAGAGATAAGGATGGCAGGCCTGCCTGGTCTTTCTTTATTTCTTATACTTTTTAAAAAGTGTTTATTTATTTCTTTATTTATTTATTTAGTTTTTATTAGATATAAGTACACTGTAGCCGTCTTCAGACACTCCAGAAGAGGGTGTCAGATTCTAGAGAATCTAAATCCCTCTTATGGTCTGAATATGATGTACATAAACACAGCCTCACATATACTTCTAAAAATTATAAATAGGTGGGGCCACTGAAAGCACTCAACAATTAACAGCATTGTCTCCTCTTCCAGAGAACCTGGGATCAACTACAAGCACCTAAAAGGTGGCCCATCTCCAGTTCCAGGGGATCAGACAGACAGAGAGACAGACAGTGATAAGGATGGCAGGCCTGCCTGGTCTTTCTTTCTTATTCTTTTTTTTAAAAAAAATGTTTATTTATTTATTTATTTATTCATTTATTTATTTATTTATTTATTTATTTATTATTTGATATAAGTACCCTGTAGCTGATCAGACACTCCAGAAGAGAGTGTCATATTCTGGAGAATCTAAATCCCACTTATGGTATGCATATGATGTACATAAACACAGCCTCACATATACGTCTAAAAATTTAAAGAAGGGTGGGGCCACTCTAAAAGCTCAACAATTAACAGCATTGTCTCCTCTTCCAGAGTACCTGGGATCAACTACCAGCAACTATATGGTGGCCCATCTCCAGTTCCAGGGGATCAGACAGACAGACATACAGACAGTGATAAGGATGGCAGGCCTGCCTGGTCTTTCTTTCTTTCTTATCCTTTAAAAAAAATGTTTATTTATATATTTATTTATGTATTTATTAGATATATGTACACTGTAGCTGCTTTCAGACACTCCAGAAGAGGGTGTCAGATTCTGGAGAATCTAAATCCCTCTTATGGTCTGCATATGATGTACATAAACACAGCCTCGCATATACTTCTAAAAATTTAAAGATGTGTGGGGCCACTGAGAGGGCTCAACAATTAACAGCATTGTCTCCTCTTTCAGAGAACCTGGGATAAACTACCAGCACCTTATGGTGGCCCATCTCCAGTTCCAGTGGATCAGACAGACAGACAGACAGAGAGACAGAGATAAGGATGGCAGGCCTGCCTGGTCTTTCTTTATTTCTTATACTTTTTAAAAATTGTTTATTTATTTATTTATTTATTTATTTATTTATTTATGTATTTATTAGATATAAGTACACTGTAGCTGTCTTCAGACACTCCAGAAGAGGGTGTCAGATTCTGGAGAATCTAAATTCCTCTTATGGTCTGCATATGATGTACATAAACACAGCCTCACATATACTTCTAAAAATTAAAGAAGGGTGGGGCCACTCTAAAAGTTCAACAATTAACAGCATTGTCTCCTCTTCCAGAGTACCTGGGATCAACTACCAGCAACTATATGGTGGCCCATCTCCAGTTCCAGGGGATCAGACAGACAGACATACAGACAGTGATAAGGATGGCAGGCCTGCCTGGTCTTTCTTTCTTTCTTATCCTTTTAAAAAAAATGTTTATTTATTTTTTATTTATATATTTATTTATTTATTTATTTATTTATTTATTTATTATTAGATATAAGTACACTGTAGCTGTTCAGACACTCCAGAAGAGGGTGTCAGATTCTGGAGAATCTAAATCCCTCTTATGGTCTGCATATGATGTACATAAACACAGCCTCACATATAATTCTAAAAATTTAAAGAAGGTTTGGGCCACTCTAAAAGCTCAACAATTAACAGCATTGTCTCCTCTTCCAGAGTACTTGGGATCAGCTACCAGCGACTATATGGTGGCCCTTCTCCAGTTCCAGGGGATCAGACAGACAGACATACAGACAGTGATAAGTATGGCAGGCCTGCCTGGTCATTCTTTCTTTCTTATCCTTTTCAAAAAAATGTGTATTTATATATTTATTTATGTATTTATTAGATATAAGTACACTGTAGCTGTCTTCAGACACCCCAGAAGAGGGTGTCAGATTCTGGAGAAATTAAATCCCTCTTATGGTCTGCATATGATGTACATAAACACAGCCTCACATATACTTCTAAAAATTAAAAGATGTGTGGGGCCAATGAGAGGACTCAACAAGTAACAGCATTGTCTCCTCTTTCAGTGAACCTGGGATAAACTACCAGCACCTTATGGTGGCCCATCTCCAGTTCCAGTGGATCAGACAGACAGACAGACAGACAGAGAGACAGAGATAAGGATGGCAGGCCTGCCTGGTCTTTCTTTATTTCTTATACTTTTTAAAAAGTGTTTATTTATTTCTTTATTTATTTATTTATTTTTTATTAGATATGAGTACACTGTAGCCGTCTTCAGACACTCCAGAAGAGGGTGTCAGATTCTAGAGAATCTAAATCCCTCTTATGGTCTGAATATGATGTACATAAACACAGCCTCACATATACTTCTAAAAATTATAAATAGGTGGGGCAACTGAAAGCACTCAACAATTAACAGCATTGTCTCCTCTTCCAGAGAACCTGGGATCAACTACCAGCACCTAAACGGTGGCCCATCTCCAGTTCCCGGGGATCAGACAGACAGAGAGACAGACAGTGATAAGGATGGCAGGCCTGCCTGGTCTTTCTTTCTTATTCTTTTTTTTAAAAAAATGTTTATTTATTTATTTATTTATTTATTTATTTATTTATTTATTTATTTATTATTTGATATAAGTACCCTGTAGCTGATCAGACACTCCAGAAGAGAGTGTCATATTCTGGAGAATCTAAATCCCACTTATGGTATGCATATGATGTACATAAACACAGCCTCACATATACTTCTAAAAATTTAAAGAAGGGTGGGGCCACTCTAAAAGCTCAACAATTAACAGCATTGTCTCCTCTTCCAGAGTACCTGGGATCAACTACCAGCAACTATATGGTGGCCCATCTCCAGTTCCAGGGGATCAGACAGACAGACATACAGACAGTGATAAGGATGGCAGGCCTGCCTGGTCTTTCTTTCTTTCTTATCCTTTAAAAAAATGTTTATTTATATATTTATTTATGTATTTATTAGATATATGTACACTGTAGCTGCTTTCAGACACTCCAGAAGAGGGTGTCAGATTCTGGAGAATCTAAATCCCTCTTATGGTCTGCATATGATGTACATAAACAGAGCCTCGCATATACTTCTAAAAATTTAAAGATGTATGGGGCCACTGAGAGGGCTCAACAATTAACAGCATTGTCTCCTCTTTCAGAGAACCTGGGATAAACTACCAGCACCTTATGGTGGCCCATCTCCAGTTCCAGTGGATCAGACAGACAGACAAACAGACAGAGAGACAGAGATAAGGATGGCAGGCCTGCCTGGTCTTTCTTTATTTCTTATACTTTTTAAAAATTGTTTATTTATTTATTTATTTATTTATTTATGTATTTATTAGATATAAGTACACTGTAGCCGTCTTCAGACACTCCAGAATAGGGTGTCATATTCTAGAGAATCTAAATCCCTCTTATGGTCTGAATATGATGTACATAAACACAGCCTCACATATACGTCTAAAAATTATAAATAGGTGGGGCCACTGAAAGGACTCAACAATTAACAGCATTGTCTCCTCTTCCAGAGAAACTGGGATCAACTACCAGCACCTAAAAGGTGGCCCTTCTCCAGTTCCAGGGGATCAGACAGACAGGCAGACAAACAGTGATAAGGATTTCAGGCCTGCCTGGTGTTTCTTTCTTTCTTATCCTTTTTTAAAAAAAGATGTTTGTTTATTTATTTATTTATTTATTTATTTATTTATTTATTTATTTATTTATTATTAGATATAAGTACACTGTAGCTGTTCAGACACTCCAGAAGAGGGTGTCAGATTCTGGAGAATCTAAATCCCTCTTATGGTCTGCATATGATGTACATAAACACATCCTCACATATACTTCTAAAAATTAAAAGAAGGGTGGGGCCACTCTAAAAGCTCAACAATTAACAGCATTGTCTCCTCTTCCAGAGGACTTGGGATCAACTACCAGCAACTATATGGTGGCCCATCTCCAGTTCCAGGGGACCAGACAGACATACAGACAGTGATAAGGATGGCAGGCCTGCCTGGTCTTTCTTTCTTTATTATTCCTTTTAAAAAAATGTTTATTTATATATTTATTCATGTATTTATTAGATATATGTACACTGTAGCTGTCTTCAGACACTCCAGAAGAGGGTGTCAGATTTTGGAGAATCTAAATCCCTCTTATGGTCTGAATATTCGGTACATAAACACAGCCTTGCATATACTTCTAAAAATTTAAAGATGGGTGGGGCCACTGAGAGGGCTCAACAATTAACAGCATTGTCTCCTCTTTCAGAGAACCTGGGATAAACTACCAGCACCTTATGGTGGCCCATCTCCAGTTCCAGGGGATAAGACTGACAGACAGACAGAGAGACAGAGATATGGATGGCAGGCCTGCCTGGTCTTTCTTTATTTCTTATACTTTTTAAAAAATGTTTATTTATTCATTTATTTATTTATTTATGTATTTATTAGATATAAGTACACTGTAGCCGTCTTCAGACACTCCAGAAGAGGGTGTCAGATTCTAGAGAATCTAAATCCCTCTTATGGTCTGAATATGATGTACATAAACACAGCCTCACATATACTTCTAAAAATTATAAATAGGTGGGGCCACTGAAAAGACTCAACCATTAACAGCATTGTCTCCTCTTCCAGAGAACCTGGGATCAACTACCAGCACCTAAAAGGTGGCCCATCTCCAGTTCCAGGGGATCAGACAGACAGACAGACAGACAGTGATAAGGATGGCAGGCCTGCCTGGTCTTTCTTTCTTTCTTATCCTTTTTTTAAAAAAATGTTTATTTATTTATTTATTTATTTATTTATTTATTTATTTATTTATTTATTTATTATTAGATATAAGTACACTGTAGCTGTTCAGACACTCCAGAAGAGGGTGTCAGATTCTGGAGAATCTAAATCCCTCTTATGGTCTGCATATGATGTAAATAAACACAGCCTCACATATACTTCTAAAAATTTAAAGAATGGTGGGGCCACTCTAAAAGCTCAACAATTAACAGCATTGTCTCCTCTTCCAGAGTACCTGGGATCAACTACCAGCAACTATATGGTGGCCCATCTCCAGTTCCAGGGGATCAGACAGACAGACAGACAGACAGTGATAAGGATGGCAGGCCTGCCTGGTCTTTCTTTCTTTCTTATCCTTTTTAAAAAAAAGTTTATTTATATATTTATTTATATATTTATTAGATATAAGTACACCGTAGCTGTCTTCAGACACTCCAGAAGAGGGTGTCAGATTCTGGAGAATCTAAATGCCTTTTATGGTCTGCATATTATGTACATAAACACAGCCTCACATATACTTGTAAAAATTAAAAATGGGTGGGGCCACTGAAAGGGCTCAACAATTAACAGCATTGTCTCCTCTTCCAGAGAACCTGGGATCAACTACCAGCACCTAAAAGGTGGCCCATCTCCATTTCCAGGGGATCAGACAGACAGACAGACAGACAGAGATAAGTATGGCAGGCCTGCCTGGTCTTTCTTTCTTTCTTATACTTTTAAAATAATGTTTATTTATTTATTTATTTATTTATATATGTTTGTATTCATTAGATATAAGTACACTGTAGTTGTCTTCAGACAATCCAGAAGAGGGTGTCAGATTCTGGAGAATCTAAATCCCTCTTATGGTCTGCATATGATGTACATAAACACAGCCTAACATATACTACTAAAAATTTAAAGATAGGTGGAGCCACTGAAAGGGCTCAACAATTAATAGCATTGTCTCCTCTTCCAGAGAACCTGGGATCAACTAACAGCAACTATATGGTGGCCAATCTACAGTTCCAAGGGATCAGACAGTCTGACAGACAGACAGACTGACAGAGATTAGGATGACAGGCCTGCCTGGTCTTTCTTTCTTTCTTATCCTTTTTAAAAAATGTTTATTTATTTATGTATTTATTAGATATAAGTACACTGTAGCTGTCTTCAGACACTCCAGAAGAGGGTGTCAGATTCTGGAGAATCTAAATCCCTCTTATGGTCTGCATATGATGTACATAAACACAGCCTCACATATACTACTAAAAATTTAACGATGGGTGGGGCCACTGAAAGCGCTCAACAATTAACAGCATTGTCTCCTCTTCCTGAGAACCTGGGATCAACTACCAGCACCTATATGGTGGCCCATCTCCAGTTCCAGGGGATCAGAACGACTGACAGACAGACATGACAGAGATAAGGATGGTAGGCCTGCCTGGTCTTTCTTTTTTTCTTATCCGGTTTAAATAATGTTTATTTATTATTTATTTATTTATTTATTTATTTATTTATTTATTTATTAGATATAAGTACACTGTAGCTGTCTTCAGACACTCCAGAAGAGGGTGTCAGATTCTGGAGAATCTAAATCCCTCTTATGGTCTGCATATGATGTACATAAACACAGCCTCACATATACTTCTAAAAATTTAAAGATGTGTAGGGCCACTGATAGGGCTCAACAATTAAGAGCATTGTCTCCTCTTCCAGAGAACCTTGGATCAACTACCAGCAACTATATGGTGGCCCATCTCCAGTTCCCGGGGATCAGATAGACAGACAGACAGACAGACAGAGTTATGGATGGCAGGCCTACCTGGTCTTTCTTTCTTTCTTATCCTTTTTAAAAAATGTTTATTTATTTATTTATTTATTTATCTATTTATTTATTAGATATAAGTACACTGTAGCTGTCTTCAGATACTCCAGAAGAGGGTGTCAGATTCTGGAGAATCTAAATCCCTCTTATGGTCTGCATATGATGTACATAAACACAGCCTCACATATACTTCTAAATATTTAAAGATGGGTAGGGCCACTGATAGGGCTCAAAAATTAACAGCATTGTCTCCTCTTCCAGAGAACCTGGGATCAACTACCAGCAACTTTATGGTAGCCCAACTCCAGTTCCAGGGGATCAGACAGACAGACAGACAGACAGAGATAAGGATGGCAAGCCTGCCTGGTCTTACTTACTTTCTTATCCTTTTTAAAAAATGTTTATTTATTCATTTATTTATTTATTTATTTATTTATTTATTTATTTATTTATTTATTATATATAAGTACACTGTAGCTGTCTTCAGTCACTCCAGTAGAGGGTGTCAGATTCTGGAGAATCTAAATCCTCTTATAATCTGAATATGATGTACATAAACACAGCCTCATATAAAGTTCTAAATATTTAAAGAAGTGTGGGGCCACTGAAAGGGCTCAACAATTAACCGAATTGTCTCCTCTTCCAGAGAACCTTGGATCAACTACCAGCACAATATGGTGGCCCATATCCAGTTCCCGGGGATCAGATAGACAGACAGACAGACAGACAGAGATATGGATGGCAGGCCTGCCTGGTCTTTCTTTCTTTCTTTTACTTTTTAAAAAATGTTTATTTATTTATTTATTTATTTATCTATTTATTTATTAGATATAAGTACACTGTAGCTGTCTTCAGACACTCCAGAAGAGGGTGTCAGATTCTGGAGAATCTAAATCCCTCTTATGGTCTGCATATGATGTACATAAACACAGCCTCACATATACTTCTAAAAATTTAAAGATTTGTGGGGCCACTGAGAGGGCTCAACAATTAACAGCATTGTCTCCTCTCTCAGAGAACCTGGGATAAACTACCAGCACCTTATGTTGGCCCATCTCCAGTTCCAGTGGATCAGACAGACAGACAGACAGAGAGACAGAGATAAGGATGGCAGGCCTGCCTGGTCTTTCTTTATTTCTTATACTTTTTAAAAAATGTTTATTTATATATTTATTTATTTATGTATTTATTAGATATAAGTACACTGTAGCTGTCTTCAGACACTCCAGAAGAGGGTGTCAGATTCTGGAGAATCTAAATCCCTCTTATGGTCTGCATATGATGTACATAAACACAGCCTCACATATACTTCTAAATATTTAAAGATGGGTAGGGCCACTGATAGGGCTCAACAATTAACAGCATTGTCTCCTCTTCCAGAGAACCTGGGATCAACTACCAGCAACTTTATGGTAGCCCAAGTCCAGTTCCAGGGGATCAGACAGACAGACAGACAGACAGAGATAAGGATGGCAGGCCTGCCTGGTCTTACTTTCTTTCTTATCCTTTTTAAAAAATATTTATTTATTTATTTATTTTTTTTTATGTATTTCTTAGATATAAGTACACTGTAGCTTTCTTATACACTCCAGAGGAGGGTGTCAGATTCTGGAGAATGAAAATCCCTCTTATGGTCTGCATAGGATGTACATAAACACAGCCTCACATATACTGAGCTGAGGTGTCACAGGCCAACTGCTGGAATTTCTGAGTACCACCTAGATTGAGAAAAGCTATGCTGTGGTTGCTTAATTTATGTATTTTATTATTTCTATTTGTTGTTTTGTTTTGTTTTATTTGTTTTTAGAGAAGTCCTCAGTCTGTAGCTCTGGCTGACCCAGGACTGCCTACTTGTGTTAATTAGGGTTTCACAGCTGAGAACAGACACCAAGAGCAAGGTAAGGCTTAGAAAACTCTACATTCAGTGGTTGCTCAAGCTCTTAATGAGAGCACTCTGTAGGCAGAGGCAGTCAGTTTCTGAGTTCGAGGCCACCCTGGTGAAAGACAGGGCTAGGGTAGGGGCTAGGGTGAGGAAAGAAAGAAAGAAAAGAAACAAAGAAAGAAGAATAAAAAGTTTTTATAAAAGTTTTATAAAAAGTGTTAAAGTTTTTAAAAATTAAAAAAAAAAATACCAGATCACCATCACACAGCATTGGCTGTCTTCAGGTGTATCCTTTCAGCCTCCAAAACAAAAATCAATGGCTGGCTGTCTTCAGGTATATCCTATTCTCGAGTCTTATTTCCAACCTTAGAGCTGGGCTGAGCTGCCTCATTATGTAATTGCAAACCTTCCTTGGTTTGTCTTTTCCATTTCTAAGACTAACAGGCCTTTTTCTATTTATTGAATATGCTCATGACTGCCCTTTAGATATAGTAAATATAACTGTTGCTTATAAAACTTGTTTTCTAGGAATTTTTAAAGGGCAATGGCAGAGTTTATTTATAAAAAAATATTTTGCATTTATTTATTTGTGTGAGTGATGAAGCCCAGGTCTTCAAACTCGTCAGGAGGTATGATTACCTCCCCTCTCTCTCAACCCCTCTCTCTCCTCTCTCAATGATTGTGTAAGAATGTTTTGCATGTGTATGCTGTGCCCACAGACTCCAGAACAGAGTATTAGATCCCCTGGAACTGGAGATGGGCCACCATATATAATACTGGTAATTGAGCACAGGTTCTCTGGAAGAGGAGACAATGCTCTTAATTGTTGAGCCCTCTCTGTAGCCACATCTTTCTTTCTTTTTTTTTTTTTTGAGTATATGTGAGGCTGTGTTTATATACATCATATGCAGACAATAAGAATGATTTAGATTCTTCAGAATCTGACACCCTCTTCTGGACTGTCTGAACATAGCTACAGCATACTTAAATATAATAAATAAATAAATCTTTAAAAAGAAAAGGAAAAGTAAAAAAGAAAGAACAGGCCTGCCATATGCATGTTCATAGAGGAAAATGAAGAGACCCAATCTAACCTCAGCAGGGTGCTTCCTTCTGGATGGTAGCTCACAGTTTCACCCCAGCAAGACAGGCAAATCACTGAGTTCAAGGACAGTAAGGTTCAGGACAGCCAAGGTTAGGAAGGAAAAGGGTCTATGTTGAGAATACAAACCGACAAAACAACAACTAGGAAAAAGAAGTGACAGTGTAACTTGGGGTAGGGTACCAACAAGAGAAAGCTTTCTGTTCCCACTTACAAACACCAGTAGCCTTGCACCCTTCTGCCCAGGTCCCTGCCTTCCTTTCTAGGAATTCTAAGGATGCCAGGGGGTGGGGGAATCCAGATTAACTTTTTAAAAACAAAGACTTGGTCTTTGATGTCTATAGGAAGCCCTTCTCAGTGCCTTTAACTACCACTGAACTTTCAGGGCTGTGACTCAACTGTAACAAGGAACAGGGCTAAGAACCTGCAGCCTTTGAAAACAACAATTTTTTTAAAGTGGGGGACACAAATCAGCAGTAGAACCCCTCAGGTTCAGCCATAATACTTGTTAGGGAAAGAGCCTCAATGTCCGGAGCTGAGGTCTCATGTGTGAACTGCTTCAAGCTCTGAGTATCATTGAAAGAAAGAAAAGATATCATGTGGTTGCTTAATTTATTTATTTTATTATTTCTATTTTTTGTTTTCTTTTGTTTTGTTTTAGAAAAGGCCTCAGTCTGTAGCTATGGCTGAACTAGGACAGACTACATGTGTTAATTAGGGTTTCACAGCTGAGAAACAGACCATACCTATGTAAGACTTAGAAAACCAAACAGTCAGTGGTGACTCGAGCTCTTAATGAGAGCACTCTGGAGGCAGAGGCAGTCAGTTTCTGAGTTCGAGGCCAGCCTGGTTAAAGACAGGGATAGGCAGGGCTAGGCAAGGCAGGGCTGGGCTAGGCTAGGCTAGGCAAGGGGCTGGTCTAGTCAAGGCAAGGGACTAGGCTAGGCTACTCAAGGGGCTAGGCAAGACAGACAGACAGAGAGAAAAACAGACAAGGATGGCAGGCCTGCCTGGTTTTTCTTTCTTTCTTATCCCTTTAAAAAATGTTTATTTATTTATTTATTTATTTATTTATTTATGTATTTATTAGATATAAGTACATTGTAGCTGTCTTCAGACACTCCAGAAGAGGGTGTCAGATTCTGGAGAATCTATATCCCTCTTATGGTCTGCATATGATGTACATAAACACAGCCTCACATTTACATCTTAAAATTTAAAGATGTGTGGGGCCAATGAAAGGGCTCAACAATTAACAGCATTGTCTCCTCTTATGGAGAACCTGGGATCAACTACCAGCAACTATATGGTGGCCCATCTCCAGTTCCAGGGGATCAGACAGACAGACAGACATACAGACAGATAGAGTTAAGGATGGCAGGCCTACCTGGTCTTTCATTCTTTTTTATCCTTTTTAAAAAATATTTATTAATTTAAGTATGTATTTATTAGATATAAGTACACTGTAGCTGTCTTCAAACACTCCCGAAGAGGGTGTCAGATTCTGGAGAATCTATATCCCTCTTATGGTCTGCATATGATGTACATGAACACAGCCTCACATATACTTCTAAAAATTTAAAGATGGGTGGGGCCACTGAAAAGCTCAACAATTAACAGCACTTACTCTTCTTCCAGAGAACCTGGGATCAACTACCAGCAATTATATGGTGGCCCATCTCCAGTTGCAGGGGATCAGACAGACAGACAGACAGACAAGGATAGCAGGCCTGCCTGGTCTCTCTTTCTTTATTATCCTTTGTTACAAATGTTTATTTGTTTATTTATGAATTTATTAGATATAAGTACACGGTAGCTGTCTTCAGACACTCCAGAAGAGGGTGTCAGATTCTGGAGAATCTAAATCCCTCTTATGGTCTGCATATGATGTACATAAACACAGCCTCACATATACTTCTAAAAATTTAAAAATGGGTGGGGCCACTGAAAGGCCTCAACAATTAACAGCATTGTCTCCTTTTCCAGAGAACCTGGGATCAACTACAAGCAACTCTATGGTGGCCCATCTCCAGTTCCAGAGGATCAGACAGACAGACAGACAGACAGAGATAAGGATGGCAGGCCTGCCTGGTCTTTTTTTCTTTCTTATCCTTTTTATAAAAATGTTTATTTATATATTTATTTATGTATTTATTAGATATAAGTACACTGTAGCTGTCTTCAGACACTCCAGAAGAGGGTGTCAGATTCTGGAGAATCTAAATCCCTCTTATGGTCTGCATATGATGTACATAAACACAGCCTCACATATACTTCTAAAAATTTAAAGATGTGTTGGGCCACTGAGAGGGCTCAACAATTAACAGCATTGTCTCCTCTTTCAGAGAACCTGGGATAAACTACCAGCACCTTATGGTGGCCCATCTCCAGTTCCAGTGGATCAGACAGACAGACAGACAGACAGAGAGACAGAGATAAGGATGGCAGGCCTGCCTGGTCTTTCTTTATTTCTTATACTTTTTAAAAAATGTTTATTTATTTATTTATTTATTTATTTATTTATTTATTTATGTATTTATTAGATATAAGTACACTGTAGCCGTTTTCAGACACTCCAGCAGAGGGTGACAGATTCTAGAGAATCTAAATCCCTCTTATGGTCTGAATATGATGTACATAAACACAGCATCACATATACTTCTAAAAATTAAAAATGGGTGGGGCCACTGAAAGGGCTCAACAATTAACAGCATTGTCTCCTCTTCCAGAGAACCTGGGATCAACTACCAGCACCTAAAAGGTGGCCCATCTCCAGTTCCAGGGGATCAGACAGACAGACAGACAGACAGAGATAAGGATGGCAGGTCTGCCTGGTCTTTCTTTATTTCTTATCCTTTTAAAATAATGTTTATTTATTTATTTATTTATTTATTTATTTATTTATTTATTTATTAGATATAAGTACACTGTAGTTGTCTTCAGACACTCCAGAAGAGGGTGTCAGATTCTGGAGAATCTAAATCCCTCTTATGGTCTGCATATGATGTACATAAACACAGCCTAACATATACTTCTAAAAATTTAAAGATAGGTGGAGCCACTGAAAGGGCTCAACAATTAACAGCATTGTCTCCTCTTCCAGAGAACCTGGGATCAACTAACAGCAACTATATGGTGGCCCATCTCCAGTTCCAAGGGATCAGACAGACTGACAGACAGACAGACTGACAGAGATAAGGATGGCAGGCCTGCCTGGTCTTTCTTTCTTTCTTATCCTTTTTAAAAATGTTTATTTATTTATTTGTTTATTAGATATAAGTACACTGTAGCCGTCTTCAGACACTCCAGAAGAAGGTGTCAGATTCTGGAGAATCTAAATCCCTCTTATGGTCTGCATATGATGTACATAAACACAGCCTCACATTTACTTCTTAAAATTTAATGGTGGGGGGGGCCACTGAAAGGGCTCAGCAATTAACAGCATTGTCTCCTCTTTCAGAGAAGCTGGGATCAACTACCTGCAACTATATGGTGGCCCATCTCCACTCCCAGGGGATCAGACAGACAGACAAGGATAAGGATGGCAGGCCTGCATGGTCTTTCTTTCTTTCTTATCCTTTTTAAAATTTTTTTATTTATTTATGTATTTATTAGATATAAGTACACTGTAGCTGTCTTCAGACACTCCAGAAGAGGGTGTCAGATTCTGATGAATCTAAATCCCTCTTGTGGTCTGCATATGATGTACATAAACACAGCCTCACATACACTTCTAAAAATTTAAAGATGGGTAGGGCCACTGATAGGGCTCAACAATTAACAGCATTGTCTCCTCTTCCAGAGATCCTGGGATCAACTACCAGCAACTATATGGTAGCCCATCTCCAGTTCCAGGGGATCAGACGAACAGACAGACAGACAGAGATAAGGATGGCAGGCCTGCCTGTTCTTACTTTCTTTCTTATCCTTTTTAAAAAATGTTTATTTATTTATTTATTTATTTATTTATTTATTTATTTATTTAGTATATATAAGTACACTGTAGCTATCTTCAGACACTCCAGTAGAGGGTGTCAGATTCTGGAGAATCTAAATCCTCTTATAATCGGAATATGATGTACTTAAACACAGCTCACATATACTTCTAAATATTTAAAGAAGTGTGGGGCCACTGAAAGGGCTCTACAATTAAGAGCATTGTCTCCTCTTCCAGAGAACCTTGGATCAACTACCAGCAACTATATGGTGGCCCATTTCCAGTTCCAGGGGATCAGACAGACAGACAGACAGACAGACAGAGATAAGGATGGCAGGCCTGCCTGGTCTTTCTTTCTTTCTTATCCTTTTTAAAAAATGTTTATTTATTTATTTATTTATTTATCTATTTATTTATTAGATATAAGTACACTGTAGCTGTCTTCAGACACTCCAGAAGTGGGTGTCAGATTCTGGAGAATCTAAATCCCTCTTATGGTCTGCATATGATGTACATAAACACAGCCTCACATATACTTCTAAATATTTAAAGATGGGTGGCGCCACTGAAAGGGCTCAACAATTAACAGCATTGTCTCCTCTTCGAGAGAACCTGGGATCAACTACCAGCTTCTATTCGTGGCCCATCTCCAGTTCCCAGGGATCAGATAGACAGACAGACAGACAGACAGAGATATGGATGGCAGGCCTGCCTGTTCTTTCTTTCTGTCTTATCCTTTTTAAAAAATGTTTATTTATTTATTTATTTATTTAGTAGATATAAGTACACTGTGGCTGTTCAGACACTCCAGAAGAGGGTGTCAGATTCTGGAGAATCTAAATCCCTCTTATGGTCTGCATATGATGTACATAAACACAGCCTCACATATACTTCTAAAAATTTAAAGAAGGGTGGGGCCACTCTAAAAGCTCATCAATTAACAGCATTGTCTCCTCTTCCAGAGTACCTGGGATCAACTACCAGCAACTATATGGTGGCCCATCTTCAGTTCCAGGGGATCATACAGACAGACATACAGACAGTGATAAGGATGGCAGGCCTGCCTGGTCTTTCTTTCTTTCTTATTTTTTTAAAAAATGTTTATTCATTTATTTATTTATTTATTTATTTATTTATTTATTTATTTATTTATTAGATATAAGTACTCTGTAGCTATTCAGACACTCCAGAAGAGGGTGTCAGATTCTGGAGAATCTAAATCCCTCTTATGGTCTGCATAAGATGTACATAAACACAGCCTCACATATACTTCTAAAAATTTAAAGAAGGGTGGGGCCACTCTAAAAGCTCAACAATTAACAGCATTGTCTCCTCTTCCAGAGTACCTGGGATCAACTACCAGCAACTATATGATGGCCCATCTCCAGTTCCAGGGGATCAGACAGACAGACATACAGACAGTGATAAGGATGGCAGGCCTGCCTGGTCTTTCTTTCTTTCTTATCCTTTTTAAAAAAATGTTTATTTATATATTGATTTATGTATTTATTAGATATAAGTACACTGTAGCTGTCTTCAGACACTCCAGATGAGGGTGTCAGATTCTGGAGAATCTAAATCCCTCTTATGGTCTGCATATGATGTACATAAACACAGCCTCACATATACTTCTAAAAATTTAAAGAAGGGTGGGGCCACTCTAAAAGCTCAACAATTAACAGCATTGTCTCCTCTTCCAGAGTACCTGGGATCAACTACCAGCAACTATATGGTGGCCCTTCTCCAGTTCCAGGGGATCAGACAGACAGACATACAGACAGTGATAAGGATGGCAGGCCTGCCTGGTCTTTCTTTCTTTCTTATCCTTTTAAAAAAAATGTTTATTTATATATTTATTTATGTATTTATTAGATATAAGTACACTGTAGCTGTCTTCAGACACTCCAGAAGAGGGTGTCAGATTCTGGAGAATCTAAATACCTCTTATGGTCTGCATATGATGTACATAAACACAGCCTAACATATACTTCTGAAAATTAAAAGATGTGTGGGGCCACTGAAAGGGCTAAAAATTAACAGCATTGTTTCCTCTTATAGAGAACCTGGGATCAACTACCAGCAACTATATGGTGGTCCATCTCCAGTTCCAGGGGATCAGACAGACAGACAGACAGACAGTGATAAGGGTGGCAGGCCTGCCTGGTCTTACGTTATTTCTTATCCTTTTTTTAAAAAAATGTTTGTTTATTTATTTATTTATTTATTTATTTATTTATTTATTTATTTATTAGATATAAGTACACTGTAGCTGTTCACACACTGCAGAAGAGGGTGTCAGATTCTGGAGAATCTAAATCCCTCTTATGGTCTGCATATGATGTACATAAACACAGCCTCACATATACTTCTAAATATTTAAAGAAGGGTGGGGCCACTCTAAAAGCTCAACAATTAACAGCATTGTCTCCTCTTCCAGAGTACATGGGATCAACTACCAGCAACTATATGGTGGCCCATCTCCAGTTCCAGGGGATCATACAGACAGACATACAGACAGTGATAAGGATGGCAGGCCTGCCTGGTCTTTCTTTCTTTCTTATCCTTTTTTAAAAAAATTTTATTTATATATTTATTTATGGATTTATTAGAGATAAGTACACTGTAGCTGTCTTCAGACACTCCAGAAGATGGTGTCAGATTCTGGAGAATCTAAATCCCTCTTATGGTCTGCATATGATGTACATAAACACAGCCTCACATATACTTCTAAAAATTTAAAGTTTTGTGGGGCCACTGGGAGGGCTCAACAATTAACAGCATTGTCTCCTCTTTCAGAGAACCTGGGATAAACTACCAGCACCTTATGGTGGCCCATCTCCAGTTCCAGTGGATCAGACAGACAGACAGACAGAGAGACAGAGATAAGGATGGCAGGCCTGCCTGGTCTTTCTTTATTTCTTATTCGTTTTAAAAAATGTTTATTTATTTATTTATTTATTCATTTATGTATTTATTAGATATAAGTACACTGTAGCCGTCTTCAGACACTCCAGAAGAGGGTGACAGATTATAGAGAATCTAAATCCCGCTTATGGTCTGAATATGATGTACATAAACACAGCATCACATATACTTCTAAAAATTAAAAATGGGTGGAGCCACTGAAAGGGCTCAACAATTAACAGCATTGTCTCCTCTTCCAGAGAACCTGGGATCAACTACCAGCAACTATATGGTGGCCCATCTCCAGTTCAGGGGATCAGGCAGACAGACAGACAGACAGACAGAGATAAGGATGGCAGGCCTGCCTGGTCTTACTTTCTTTCTTATCCTTTTTAAAAAAATGTTTGTTTATTTATTTATTTATTTATTTATTTATTTATTTATGTATTTATTATATATAAGTACACTGTAGTTGTCCTCAGACACTCCAGTATAGGGTGTCAGATTCTGGAGAATCTAAATCCTCTTATAATCTGAATATGATATACATAAACACAGCCTCACATATACTTCTAAATATTTAAAGAAGTGTGGGGCCACTGAAAGGGCTCAACAATTAACAGCATTGTCTCCTCTTCCAGAGAACCTTGGATCAACTACCAGCAAATATATGGTGGCCCATCTCCAGTTCCCGGGGATCAGATAGACAGACAGACAGACAGACAGAGATAAGGATGGCAGGCCTGCCTGGTCTTTCTTTCTTTCTTATCCTTTTTTAAAAAATGTTTATTTATATATTTATTTATGTATTTATTAGATATAAGTACACTGTAGCTGTCTTCAGACACTCCAGAAGAGGGTGTTAGACTCTGGAGAATCTAAATCCTCTTATAATCTGAATATGATGTACATAAACACAGCCTCAAATATACTTCTAAATATTTAAAAAGTGTGGGGCCACTGAAAGGGCTCAACAATTAACAGCATTGTCTCCTCTTCCAGAGAACCTTGGATCAACTACCAGCTACTATATGGTGGCACATCTCCAGTTCCAGGGGATCAGACAGACAGACAGACAGACAGAGATAAGGATGGCAGGCCTGCCTGGTCTTTCTTTCTTTTCCTTTTTCAAAAATGTTTATTTATTTATTTATTTATTTATTTATTTATTTATTATATATAAGTACACTGTAGCTGTCTTCAGACACTCCAGTATAGGGTGTCAGATTCTGGAGAATCTAAATCCTCTTATAATCTGAATATGATGTACATAAACACAGCCTCACATATACTTTTAAATATTTAAAGAAGTGTGGGGCCACTGAAAGGGCTCAACAATTAACAGGATTGTCTCCTCTTCCAGAGAACCTTGGATCAACTACCAGCAACTATATGGTGGCCCATCTCCAGTTCCCGGGGATCAGATAGACAGACAGACAGACAGACAGAGATATGGATGGTAGGCCTGCCTGGTCTTTGTTTCTTTCTTATCCTTTTTAAAAAATGTTTATTTACTTATTTATTTATTTATCTATTTATTTATTAGATATAAGTACACTGTAGCTGTCTTCAGACACTCCAGAAGAGGGTGTCAGATTCTGGAGAATCTAAATCCCTCTTATGGTCTGCATATGATGTACATAAACACAGCCTCACATATACTTCTAAATATTTAAAGATGGGTGGCGCCACTGAAAGGGCTCAACAATTAACAGCATTGTCTCCTCTTCCAGAGAACCTGGGATAAACTACCGGCAACTATTCGTGGCCCATCTCCAGTTCCCAGGGATCAGATAGACAGACAGACAGACAGACAGACAGACAGACAGAGATATGGATGGCAGGCCTGCCTGGTCTTTCTTTCTGTCTTATCCTTTTAAAAAAATGTTTATTTATTTATTTATTTATTTATTTATTTATTTATTTATTTATTTATTAGATATAAGTACACTGTAGCTGTTCAGACACTCCAGAAGAGGGTGTCATATTCTTGAGAATCTAAATCTTTCTTATGGTCTGCATATGATGTACATAAACACAGCCTCACATATACTTCTAAAAATTTAAAGAAGGGTGGGGCCACTCTAAAAGCTCAACAATTAACAGCATTGTCTCCTCTTCCAGAATACCAGGGATCGACTACCAGCAACTATATGGTGGCCCATCTCCAGTTCCAGGGGATCAGACAGACAGACATACAGACAGTGCTAAGGATGGCAGGCCTGTCTGGTCTTTCTTTCATTCTTATCCTTTTTAAAAAAATGTTTATTTATATATTTATTTATGTAATTCTTAGATATAAGTACACTGTAGCTGTCTTCAGACACTCCAGAAGAAGGTGTCAGATTCTGGAGAATCTAAATCCCTCTTATGGTCTGCATATGATGTACATAAACACAGCCTCACATATACTTCTCAAATTTTAAAGATGTGTGGGGCCACTGAGAGGGCTCAACAATTAACAGCATTGTCTCTTTTTTCAGAGAACCTGGGAAAAACTACCAGCACCTTATGGTGGGCCATCTCCAGTTCCAGTGGATCAGACCGACAGACAGACAGAGAGACAGAGATAAGGATGGCAGGCCTGCCTGGTCTTTCTTTATTTCTTATACTTTTTAAAAAATGTTTATTTATTTATTTATTTATTTATTTATTTATTTATTTATGAATTTATTAGATATAAGTACACTGTAGCTGTTCAGACACTCCAGAAAAGGGTGTCAGATTCTGGAGAATCTAAATCCCTCTTATGGTCTGCATATGATGTACATAAACACAGCCTAACATATACTTCTAAAAATTAAAAGATGTGTGGGGCCACTGAAAGGGCTCAACAATTAACAGCATTGTCTCCTCTTATAGAGAACCTGGAATCAACTACCAGCAACTATATGTTGGTCCATCTCCAGTTCCAGGGGATCAGAAGACAGACAGACAGACAGTGATAAGGATGGCAGTCTTCCTGGCCTTTCTTTCTTTCTTATCCTTTTTTTAAAAAAATGTTTGTTTATTTATTTATTTATTTATTTATTTATTTATTTATTTATTTATTTATTTATTTATTAGATATAAGTACACTGTAGCTGTCTTCAGACACTCCAGAAGAGGGTGTCAGATTCTGGAGAATCTAAATCCCTCTTATGGTCTGCATATGATGTACATAAACACAGCCTCACATATACTTCTAAAAATTTAAAGATTTGTGGGGACACTGAGAGGGCTCAACAATTAACAGCATTGTCTCCTCTTTCAGAGAACCTGGGATAAACTACCAGCACCTTATGGTGGCCCATCTCCAGTTTCAGTGGATCAGACAGACAGAGAGACAGAGAGACAGAGATAAAGATGGCAGGACTGCCTAGTCTTTCTTTATTTCTTATACTTTTTAAAAAATGTTTATTTATTTATTTATTTATTTATTAATGTATGTATTAGATATAAGTACACTGTAGCCGTCTTCAGACACTCCAGAAGAGGGTGACAGATTCTAGGGTATCTAAATCCCTCTTATGGTCTGAATATAATGTACATAAACATATAATGTACATAAGCATCACATATACTTCTAAAAATTAAAAATGGGTGGGGCCATGAAAGGGCTCAACAATTAACAGCATTGTCTCCTCTTCCAGAGAACCTGGGATCAACTACCAGCAACTATATGGTGGCCCATCTCCAGTACCAGTGGATCAGACAGACAGACAGACAGACAGAGATAAGGATGGCAGGCCTGCCTGGTCTTACTTTCTTTCTTATCCTTTTTCAAAAATGTTTATTTATTTATTTATTTATTTATTTATTTATTTATTTATTTATTATATATAAGTACACTGTAGCTGTCTTCAGACACTCCAGTATAGGGTGTCAGATTCTGGAGAATCTAAATCCTCTTATAATCTGAATATGATGTACATAAACACAGCCTCACATATACTTCTAAATATTTAAAGAAGTGTGGGGCCACTGAAAGGGCTCAACAATTAACAGCATTGTCTCCTCTTCCAGAAAACCTTGGATCAACTACCAGCAACTATATTGTGGCCCATCTCCAGTTCCCGGGGATCAGATAGACAGACAGACAGACAGACAGAGATATGGATGGCAGGCCTGCCTGGTCTTTCTTTCTTTCTTATCCTTTTAAAAAAATGTTTATTTATTTATTTATTTATTTATCTATTTATTTATTAGATATAACTACACTGTAGCTGTCTTCAGACACTCCAGAAGTGGGTGTCAGATTCTGGAGAATCTAAATCCTCTTATAATCTGAATATGATGTACATAAACACAGCCTCACATATACTTCTAAAAATTTAAAGATGTGTGGGTCACTGAGAGGGCTCAACAATTAACAGCATTGTCTCCTCTCTCAGAGAACCTGGGATAAACTACCAGCACCTTATGATGGCCCATCTCCAGTTCCAGTGGATCAGACAGACAGACAGACAGACAGAGAGACAGAGATAAAGATGGCAGGCCTGCCTGGTCTTTCTTTATTTCTTATACTGTTTAAAAAAAGTTTATTTATTTATTTATTTATTTATTTATTTATTTATTTATTAGATATAACTACACTGTAGCCGTCTTCAGACACTCCAGAAGAGGGTGTCAGATTCTAGAGAATCTAAATCCCTCTTATGGTCTGAATATGATGTACATAAACACAGCCTCACATATACTTAAAAAATTAAAAGGCCACTGAAAGGACTCAACAATGAACAGCATTGTCTCCTCTTCCAGAGAACCTGGGATCAACCTCCAGCACCTACAAAGTGGCCCATCTCCAGTTCCAGGGGATCAGACAGACAGACAGACAGACAGAGATAAGGATGGCAGGCCTGCCTGGTCTTTCTTTCTTTCTTTCTTATCCTTTTTAAAAAATATTTATTTATTTATTTATTTATTTATTTATTTATTTATTTATTTATTTATATATGTAATTATTACATATAAGTACACTGTAGCTGTTCAGACACTCCAGTAGAGGGTGTCAGATTCTGGAGAATCTAACTCACTCTTATGGTCTCCATATGATGTACATAAACACAGCCTAACATATACTTCTAAAAATTAAAAGATCTGTGGGGACACTGAAAGGGCTCAACAATTAACAGCATTGTCTCGTCTTATAGAGAACCTGGGATCAACTACCAGCAACTATATGGTGGCCCATCTCCAGTTCCAGGGGATCAGACAGACAGACAGACAGACAGTGATAAGGATGATGTCAGGCCTGCCTGGTCTTTCTTTCTTTCTTATCCTTTTTAAAAAAAAAATGTTTGTTTATTTATTTATTTATTCATTTATTTATTTATTTATTTATTTATTAGATATAAGTACACTGTAGCTATTCAGACACTCCAGAAGAGGGTGTCAGATTCTGGAGAAACTAAATCCCTCTTATGGTCTGCATATGATGTACATAAACACAGCCTCACATATACTTCTAAAAATTTAAAGATGGGTGGGGCCACTGAAAGGGCTCAACAATTAACAGCACTGACTCCTCTTCCAGAGAACATGGGATCAACTACCAGCAACTATTCGTGGCCCATCTCCAGTTCCCAGAGATCAGATAGACAGACAGACAGACAGAAAGACAGAGATATGGATGGCAGGTGTGCCAGGTCTTTCTTTCTGTTTTATCTTTTTTAAAAAATGTTTGTTTATTTATTTATTTATTTATTTATTTATTTATTTATTTATGTATTTAGTAGAAATAAGTACACTCTAGCTGTTCAGACACTCCAGAAGAGGGTGTCAGATTCTGGAGAATCTAAATCCCTCTTATGGTCTGCATATGATGTACATAAACACAGCCTCACATATACTTCTAAAAATTTAAAGAGGGGTGGGGCCACTCTAAAACCTCAACAATTAATAGCATTGTCTCCTCTTCCAGAGTACCTGGGATCAACTACCAGCAACTATATGGTGGCCCATCTCCAGTTCCAGGGGATCAGACAGACAGACATAGAGACAGTGATAAGGATGGCAGGCTTGCCTGGTCTTTATTTCTTTCTTATCCTTTTTAAAAAATGTTTATTTATATATTTATTTATGTATTTATTAGATATAAGTACACTGTAGCTGTCTTCAGACACTCCAGAAGAGGGTGTCAGATTCTGGAGAATCTAAATCCCTCTTATGGTCTGCATATGATGTACATAAACACAGCCTCACATATACTTCTAAAAATTTTAAGATGGGTGGGGCCAATGAGAGGGCTCAACAATTAACAGCATAGTCTCCTCTTTCAGAGAACCTGGGATAAACTACCAGCACCTTATGGTGGCCCATCTCCAGTTCCAGTGGATTAGACAGACAGACAGACAGAGAGACAGAGAAAAGGATGGCAGGCCTGCCTGGTCTTTATTTCTTATACTTTTAAAAAAATGTTTATTTATTTATTTATTTATTTATTTATTTATTTATTTATTTATTTATTTATTTATGTATTTATTAGATAAAAGTACACTCTAGCTGTTCAGACACTCCAGAAGAGGGTGTCAGATTCTGGAGAATCTAAATCCCTCTTATGGTCTGCATATGATGTACATAAACACAGCCTAACATATACTTCTAAAAATTATAAGATGTGTGCGGCCACTGAAAGGGCTCAACAATTAAAAGCATTGTCTCCTCTTATAGAGAACCTGGGATCAACTACCAGCAACTATATGGTGTTCCATCTCCAGTTCCAGGGATCAGACAGACAGACAGACAGACAGACAGACAGACAAGGTGGCAGGCGTGCCTGGTCTTTCTTTCTTTCTTATCCTTTTTAAAAAATGTTTATTTATTTATTTATGTATTTATTAGATATAAGTACACTGTAGCTGTCTTCAGACACTCTAGAAGAGGGTGTCATATTCTGGAGAATCTAAATCCCTCTTATGGTCTGCATATGATGTTCATAAACACAGCCTCACATATACTTCTAAAAATTTAAAGATGGGTGGGCCTACTGAAAGGGCTCAATAATTAACACCATTGTCTCCTCTTCCAGAGAACGTGGGATCAAATACCAGCAACTATATGGTGGCCCATCTCAAGTTGCAGGGGATCAGACAGACAGACAGACAGACAGAGATGAGGATGGCAGGCCTGCCTGATTTTTCTTTCTTTCTTATCCTTTTTAAAAATGTTTATTTATTTATTTATTTATTTATTTATTTATTTATTTATTTATGTATTTATTAGATATAAGTACACTGTAGCTATCTTCAGACTCTCCAGAAGAGGGTGTCAGATTCTGGAGAATCTATATCCCTCTTATGGTCTGCATATGATGTACATAAACACAGCCTCACATATACTTCTAAAAATTTAAAGATAGTTGGGGCCACTGAAAGGGCTCAACAATTAACAGCATTGTCTCCTCTTCCAGAGGACCTGGGATCAACTACCAGCAACTATATTGTGGCCCAATTCCAGTTCCAGGGGATCAGACAGACATACATACAGACAGACAGACAAGGATTGCAGGTTGCCTTGTTTTTCTTTCTTTCTTATACATTTTAAAAAGGTTTATTTATTTATATATGTATTTATTAGATATAAGTACACTGTAGCTGTCTTCAGGCACTTCAGAAGAGGGTGTCATATTCTGGAGAATATAAATCCCTCTTATGGTCTGCATATGATGTACATAAACACAGCCTCACATATACTTCTAAAAATTTAAAGATGTGTGGGGAAACTGAAACGGCTCAACAATTAACAGCATTGTCTCCTCTACCAGAGAACCTGGGATCAACTAGCAGAAACTATATGGTGGCCCATCTCCAGTTCCAGGGGATCAGACAGACAGACAGACAGACAGACAGAGATAAGGATGGCAGGCCTGCCTGGTCTTACATTCTTTCTTATCCTTTTTCAAAAATGTTTATTTATTTATTTATTTATTTATTTATTTATTTATTTATTATATATAAGTACACTGTAGCTGTATTCAGACACTCCAGAAGAGGGTGTCAGTTTCTGAAGAATATAAATCCCTCTTATGATCTGCATATGATGTACATAAACACAGCCTCACATATACTTTTAGAAATTAAAAGATGGGTTGGCCCACTGAAAGGGCTCAACAATTAACAGCATTGTCTCTTCTTCCAGAGAACGTGGGATCAACTACCAGCAACTATATGGTGGCCCATCTCAAGTTCCAGGGGATAAGACAGACAGAGAGACAGACAGAGATAAGGATTGCAGGCCTGCCTGATTTTTCTTTCTTTCTTATCCTTTTTAAAAAATGTTTATTTATTTATTTATTCATTTATTCATTTATTTATTTATTTATGTATTTATTAGATATAAGTACACTATAGCTGTCTTCAGACTCTCCAGAAGAGGGTGTCTACATATGATGTACATGAACACAGCCTCACATATACTTCTAAAAATTTAAAGATGGGTGGGGCCACTGAAAGGGCTCAACATTTAACAGCATTGTCTCCTCTTCCAGAGAACCTGGGATCAACTACCGGGCAACTATATGGTGGTCCATTTCCAGTTCCAGGGGATCAGGCAGACAAAGAGACAGACAGACAAGGGTGGTAGGCTTCCCTGGTTTTTCTTTCTTTCTGATCCTTTTTAAAAAATGTTTATGTATTTATTTATGTTTTTATTCGATATAAGTACACTGTAGCTGTCTTCAGACACTCTAGAAGAGGGTGTCATATTCTGGAGAATCTAAATCCCTCTTATGGTCGGCATAAGATGGACATAAACACAGATTCACATACACTTCTAAAAATTTAAGATGGGTGGGGCCACTGAAAGGGCTCAACAATTAACAGCATTGTCTCTTCTACCAGAGAACCTGGGATCAACTACCAGCAACTATATGGTGGCCCATCTCCAGTTCCAGGGGATCAGACAGACAAACAGACAGACAGACAGACAGAGATAAGGACGGCAGGCCTGCCTGGTCTTTCTTTCTTTCTTATCCTTTTAAAATAATGTTTGTTTGTTTATTTATTTATTTATTTATTTATTTATTTATTTATTTATGTATTTATTAGATATAAGTACACTGTAGTTGTCTTCAGACACTCCAGAAGAGGGTGTCAAATTCTGGAGAATCTAAATCCCTCTTATGGTCTGCATATGATGTACATAAACAGAGCCTAACATATACTTCTAAAAATTTAAGATAGGTGAGCCACTGAAAGGGCTCAACAATTAACAGCATTGTCTCCTCTTCCAGAGAACCTGGGATCAACTAACAGCAACTATATGGTGGCCCATCTCCAGTTCCAAGGGATCAGACAGACAGACAGACAGACTGACAGAGATAAGGATGGAGGCCTGCCTGGTCTTTCTTTCTTTCTTATACTTTTTAAAAAATATTTATTTATTTATTTATTTATTTATTTATTTATTTATTTATTTATGTATTTATTAGATATAAGTACACTGTAGCTGTCTTCAGACACTGTAGAAGAGGGTGTCATCTTCTGGAGAATCTAAATCCCTCTTATGGTCTGCATATGATGTACATAAACACAGCCTCACATATACTTCTAAAAATTAAAAGATGGGTGGGCCCACTGAAAGGGCTCAACAATTAACACCATTGTCTCTTCTTACAGAGAACGTGGGAACAACTACCAGCAACTATATGGTGGCCCATCTCAAGTTCCAGGGCATAAGACAGACAGACAGACAGACAGAGATAAGGATGGCAGGCCTGCCTGATTTTTCTTTCTTTCTTATCCTTTTTAAAAAATGTTTATTTATTTATTTATTCATTTATTCATTTATTTTTTTATGTATTTATTAGATATAAGTACACTGTAGCTGTCTTCAGACTCTCCAGAAGAGGGTGTCAGATTCTGGAGAATCTATATCCCTCTTATGGTCTGCATATGATGTACATGAACACAGCCTCACATATACTTCTAAAAATTTAAAGATGTGTGGGGCCACTGAAAGGGCTCAACAATTCACAGCATTGTCTCCTCTTCCAGAGAACCTGGGATCAACTACCAGCAACTATATGGTGGCCCATCTCCAGTTCCAGGGGATCTGACAGATAGACAGACAGACAGACAGACAGACAGACAAGGTGGCAGGGCTGCCTGGTCTTTCTTTCTTTCTTATACTTTTTAAAAATGTTTATTTATTTATTTATTTATTTATTTATGTATTTATTAGATATAAGTACACTGTAGCTATCTTCAGACTCTCCAGAAGAGGGTGTCAGATTCTGGAGAATCTATATCCCTCTTATGGTCTGCATATGATGTACATAAACACAGCCTCACATATACTTCTAAAAATTTAAAGATGTGTGGGGCCACTGAAAGGGCTCAACAATTAACAGCATTGTCTCCTCTTCCAGAGGACCTGGGATCAACTACCAGCAACTATATTTTGGCCAAATTCCAGTTCCAGGGATCAGACAGACATACATACATTCAGACGGACAAGGATTGCAGGCCTGCCTGGTTTTTCTTTTTTTCTTATACATTTTAAAAATGTTTATTTATTTATATATGTATTTATTAGATATAAGTACAATGTAGCTGTCTTCAGGCACTTCAGAAGAGGGTGTCATATTCTGGAGAATCTAAATCCCTCTTATGGTCTGCATATGATGTACATAAACACAGCCTCACATATACTTCTAAAAATTTAAAGATGTGTGGGGCCACTGAAACGGCTCAACAATTAACAGCATTGTCTCCTCTACCAGAGAACCTGGGATCAACTAGCAGCAACTATATGGTGGCCCATCTCAAGTTCCAGGGGATCAGACAGACAGACAGACAAGGATTGCAGGCCTGCCTGGTTTTACTTTCTTTCTTATCCTTTTTAAAAATGTTTATTTATTTATTTATTTATTTATTTATTTATTTATTATATATAAGTACACGCTAGCTGTCTTCAGACACTCCAGAAGAGGGTGTCAGATTCTGGAGAATCTAAATCCCTCTTATGATCTGCATATGATGTACAAAAACACAGCCTCACATACACTTCTAAAAATTTAAAGATGTGTGGGGCCACTGAAGGGGCTCTAAAATTAACAGCATTGTCTCCTCTACCAGAGAAACTGGGATCAACTACCAGCAACTATATGGTGGCCCATCTCCAGTTCCAGGGGATCAGGCAGACAAAGAGACAGACAGACAAGGGTGGCAGGCCTCCCTGGTTTTTCTTTCTTTCTTATCCTTTTTAAAAAATGTTTATTTATTTATTTATGTATTTATTAGATATAAATACACTGTAGCTGTCTTCAGACACTCCAGAAGAGGGTGTCAGATTCTGGAGAATATAAATCCCTCTTATGGTCTGCATATGATGGACATAAACACAGATTCACATACACATCTAAAAATTTAAGATGGGTGGGGCCACTGAAAGGGCTCACAATTAACAGCATTGTCTCTTCTTCAAGAGAACCTGGGATCAACTACCAGCAACTATATGGTGGCCCATCTCCAGTTCCAGGGGATCAGACAGACAGACAGACAGACAGAGATAAGGATGGCAGGCCTGCCTGGTCTTTCTTTCTTTCTTATCCTTTTAAAATAATTTTTGTTTATTTATTTATTTATTTATTTATTTATTTATTTATTAGATATAAGTACACTGTAGTTGTCTTCAGACACTCCAGAAGAGGGTGTCAAATTCTGGAGAATCTAAATCCCTCTTATGGTCTGCATATGATGTACATAAACACAGCCTAAAATATACTTCTAAAAATTTAAAGATAGGTGGAGCCACTGAAAGGGCTCAACAATTAACAGCAATGTCTCCTCCTCCAGAGAACCTGGGATCAACTAACAGAAACTATATGGTGGCCCATCTCCAGTTCCAAGGGATCAGAGAGACAGACAGACAGACTGACAGAGATAAGGATGGAGGCCTGCCTGGTCATTCTTTCTTTCTTATACTTTTAAAAAAATATTTATTTATTTATTTATTTATTTATTTATTTATGTATTTATTAGATATAAGTACACTGTAGCTGTGTTCAGACACTCTAGAAGAGGGTGTCATCTTCTGGAAAATCTAAATCCCTCTTATGGTCTGCATATGATGTACATAAACAGAGCCTCACATATACTTCTAAAAATTTAAAGATGGGTGGGGCCACTGAAAGGGCTCAACAATTAACAGCATTGTCTCCTCTTCCAGAGGACCTGGGATCAACTACCAGCAACTATATTGTGGCCCAATTCCAGTTCCAGGGGATCAGAGAGACATACATAGAGACAGACAGACAAGGATTGCAGGCCTGCCTGGTTTTTCTTTCTTTCTCATACATTTTAAAAATGTTTATTTATTTATATATGTATTTATTAGATATAAGTACACTGTAGCTGTCTTCAGGCACTTCAGAAGAGGGTGTCATATTCTGGAGAATCTAAATCCCTCTTATGGTCTGCATATGATGTACATAAACACAGCCTCACATATACTTCTAAAAATTTAAAGATGTGTGGGGCCACTGAAACGGCTCAACAATTAACAGCATTGTCTCCTATACCAGAGAACCTGGATCAACTAGCAGCAACTATATGTTGGCCCATCTCCAGTTCCAGGGGATCAGACAGACAGACAGACAGACAGACAAGTATTGCAGGCCTGCCTGTTTTTACTTTATTTCTTATCCTTTTTAAAAAATGTTTGTTTATTTATTTATTTATTTATTTATTTATTTATTTATTTATTTATTTATTATATAAAAGTACACTGTAGCTGTCTTCAGACACTCCAGAAGAGGGTGTCAGATTCTGGAGAATCTAAATCCCTCTTATGGTCTGCATATGATGTACATAAACACAGCCTCACATATACTTCTAAAAATTTAAAGATGTGGGGGGCCACTGAAAGGGCTCAAAAATTAACAGCATTGTCTCCTCTTCCAGAGAACCTGGGATCAACTACCAGCAACTATATGGTGGCCCATCTCCAGTTCCAGGGGATCAGGCAGACAAAGAGACAGACAGACAAGGGTGGCAGGCCTCCCTGGTTTTTCTTTCTTTCTTATCCTTTTAAAAAAATATTTATTTATTTATTTATGTATTTATTAGATATAAGTACACTGTAGTTGTCTTCAGACATTCTAGAAGAGGGTGTCATATTCTGGAGAATCTAAATCCCTCTTATGGTCTGCATATGATGTACATAAACACAGCCTCACATATACTTCTAAAAATTTAAAGATGTGTGGGGCCACTGAAAGGGCTCAACAATTAACAGCATTGTCTCCTCTTCCAGAGGACCTGGGATCAACTACCAGCAACTATATTTTGGCCAAATTCCAGTTCCAGGGATCAGACAGACATACATACATTCAGACGGACAAGGATTGCAGGCCTGCCTGGTTTTTCTTTTTTTCTTATACATTTTAAAAATGTTTATTTATTTATATATGTATTTATTAGATATAAGTACAATGTAGCTGTCTTCAGGCACTTCAGAAGAGGGTGTCATATTCTGGAGAATCTAAATCCCTCTTATGGTCTGCATATGATGTACATAAACACAGCCTCACATATACTTCTAAAAATTTAAAGATGTGTGGGGCCACTGAAACGGCTCAACAATTAACAGCATTGTCTCCTCTACCAGAGAACCTGGGATCAACTAGCAGCAACTATATGGTGGCCCATCTCAAGTTCCAGGGGATCAGACAGACAGACAGACAAGGATTGCAGGCCTGCCTGGTTTTACTTTCTTTCTTATCCTTTTTAAAAATGTTTATTTATTTATTTATTTATTTATTTATTTATTTATTATATATAAGTACACGCTAGCTGTCTTCAGACACTCCAGAAGAGGGTGTCAGATTCTGGAGAATCTAAATCCCTCTTATGATCTGCATATGATGTACAAAAACACAGCCTCACATACACTTCTAAAAATTTAAAGATGTGTGGGGCCACTGAAGGGGCTCTAAAATTAACAGCATTGTCTCCTCTACCAGAGAAACTGGGATCAACTACCAGCAACTATATGGTGGCCCATCTCCAGTTCCAGGGGATCAGGCAGACAAAGAGACAGACAGACAAGGGTGGCAGGCCTCCCTGGTTTTTCTTTCTTTCTTATCCTTTTTAAAAAATGTTTATTTATTTATTTATGTATTTATTAGATATAAATACACTGTAGCTGTCTTCAGACACTCCAGAAGAGGGTGTCAGATTCTGGAGAATATAAATCCCTCTTATGGTCTGCATATGATGGACATAAACACAGATTCACATACACATCTAAAAATTTAAGATGGGTGGGGCCACTGAAAGGGCTCACAATTAACAGCATTGTCTCTTCTTCAAGAGAACCTGGGATCAACTACCAGCAACTATATGGTGGCCCATCTCCAGTTCCAGGGGATCAGACAGACAGACAGACAGACAGAGATAAGGATGGCAGGCCTGCCTGGTCTTTCTTTCTTTCTTATCCTTTTAAAATAATTTTTGTTTATTTATTTATTTATTTATTTATTTATTTATTTATTTATTAGATATAAGTACACTGTAGTTGTCTTCAGACACTCCAGAAGAGGGTGTCAAATTCTGGAGAATCTAAATCCCTCTTATGGTCTGCATATGATGTACATAAACACAGCCTAAAATATACTTCTAAAAATTTAAAGATAGGTGGAGCCACTGAAAGGGCTCAACAATTAACAGCAATGTCTCCTCCTCCAGAGAACCTGGGATCAACTAACAGAAACTATATGGTGGCCCATCTCCAGTTCCAAGGGATCAGAGAGACAGACAGACAGACTGACAGAGATAAGGATGGAGGCCTGCCTGGTCATTCTTTCTTTCTTATACTTTTAAAAAAATATTTATTTATTTATTTATTTATTTATTTATTTATTTATTTATTTATGTATTTATTAGATATAAGTACACTGTAGCTGTGTTCAGACACTCTAGAAGAGGGTGTCATCTTCTGGAGAATCTAAATCCCTCTTATGGTCTGCATATGATGTACATAAACAGAGCCTCACATATACTTCTAAAAATTTAAAGATGGGTGGGGCCACTGAAAGGGCTCAACAATTAACAGCATTGTCTCCTCTTCCAGAGGACCTGGGATCAACTACCAGCAACTATATTGTGGCCCAATTCCAGTTCCAGGGGATCAGAGAGACATACATAGAGACAGACAGACAAGGATTGCAGGCCTGCCTGGTTTTTCTTTCTTTCTCATACATTTTAAAAATGTTTATTTATTTATATATGTATTTATTAGATATAAGTACACTGTAGCTGTCTTCAGGCACTTCAGAAGAGGGTGTCATATTCTGGAGAATCTAAATCCCTCTTATGGTCTGCATATGATGTACATAAACACAGCCTCACATATACTTCTAAAAATTTAAAGATGTGTGGGGCCACTGAAACGGCTCAACAATTAACAGCATTGTCTCCTATACCAGAGAACCTGGATCAACTAGCAGCAACTATATGTTGGCCCATCTCCAGTTCCAGGGGATCAGACAGACAGACAGACAGACAGACAAGTATTGCAGGCCTGCCTGTTTTTACTTTATTTCTTATCCTTTTTAAAAAATGTTTGTTTATTTATTTATTTATTTATTTATTTATTTATTTATTTATTTATTATATAAAAGTACACTGTAGCTGTCTTCAGACACTCCAGAAGAGGGTGTCAGATTCTGGAGAATCTAAATCCCTCTTATGGTCTGCATATGATGTACATAAACACAGCCTCACATATACTTCTAAAAATTTAAAGATGTGGGGGGCCACTGAAAGGGCTCAAAAATTAACAGCATTGTCTCCTCTTCCAGAGAACCTGGGATCAACTACCAGCAACTATATGGTGGCCCATCTCCAGTTCCAGGGGATCAGGCAGACAAAGAGACAGACAGACAAGGGTGGCAGGCCTCCCTGGTTTTTCTTTCTTTCTTATCCTTTTTAAAAAATATTTATTTATTTATTTATGTATTTATTAGATATAAGTACACTGTAGTTGTCTTCAGACATTCTAGAAGAGGGTGTCAGATTCTGGAGAATATAAATCCCTCTTATGGTCTGCACATGATGGACATAAACACAGATTCACATACACTTCTAAAAATTTAAGATGTGTGGGGCCACTGAAAGGGCTCACAATTAACAGCATTGTCTCTTCTTCCAGAGAACCTGGGATCAACTACCAGCAACTATATGGTGGCCCATCTCCAGTTCCAGGGGATCAGACAGACAGACAGACAGACAGACAGAGATAAGGATGGCAGGCCTGCCTGGTCTTTCTTTATTTCTTTTCGTTTTAAAATAATGTTTATTTATTTATTTATTTATTTATTTATTTATTTATTTATTAGATATAAGTACACTGTAGTTGTCTTCAGACACTCCAGAAGAGGGTGTCAAATTCTGGAGAATCTAAATCCCTCTTATGGTCTGCATATGATGTACATAAACACAGCCTAAAATATACTTCTAAAAATTTAAAGATAGGTGGAGCCACTGAAAGGGCTCAACAATTAACAGCAATGTCTCCTCTTCCAGAGAACCAGGGATCAACTAACAGAAACTATATGGTGGCCCATCTCCAGTTCCAAGGGTTCAGAGAGACAGACAGACAGACTGACAGAGATAAGGATGGAGGCCTGCCTGGTCATTCTTTCTTTCTTATACTTTAAAAAAAAATATTTATTTATTTATTTATTTATTTATTTATTTATTTATTTATTTATTAGATATAAGTACACTGTAGTTGTCTTCAGACACTCCAGAAGAGGGTGTCAGATCCTGGAGAATCTAAATCCCTCTTATGGTCTGCATATGATGTACATAAACACAGCCTAACATATACTTCTAAAAATTTAAAGATAGGTGGAGCCACTGAAAGGGCTCAACAATTAACAGCATTGTCTCCTCTTCCAGAGAACCTGGGATCAACTACCAGCAACTATATGGTGGCCCATCTACAGTTCCAGGGGATCAGACACACAGAGAGACAGACAGACACTGTAGGACCCAGAATATGGCAAGAAACCCTGAGAAAGGTGGAAAATCAATAATACACTCTGTAGTACTCAGAATATGGCAAGAAACCCTCATAAAAGTAGAAAATTAAAAACTCACACTTAAGGACCTCAAATATGGCAAGAAAACCTGAAAAATGTGGAAAATGAGAATAATCACAGTGTAGGAACCAGAATTCCGAAAATACTTGAAAAATGTCGTAAATGAGAAAATCACATTTTAGGACCCAGAATATGGGGAGAAACCCTTAGAAACGTGGAAAATTAAAAATACACTCTGTAGCACTGAGAATATGGCAAGAAACCCTCAACAAAGTAGAAAATTAAAAACTCACACTGAAGGATCCCGAATATGGCGCGAAAACATGAAAAAGGTAGAAAATGAGAATAATCACACTGTATTACCCAGAATTACAAAAACATGAAAAACATCGAAAATGAGAAAATCACACTTGTAGGACCCAAAATACGGAAAAACTTGAAAAACGTGGAAAATGAGAAAATCACACTGGAGAAACCAGAATATGCCGAACAACCATGAAAAACCTGAAAATTAAAAAGTCACACTATTGGACACAGAATATGGTGAGAAACCATGAAAAGACTGGACAATTAAAAATTCACACTTCATTACCCAGATATGGAGAGAAATACTGAAAACCGTGGGAAAAAATTCACACTGAAGGACCTGGAATACGGCAAGAGACCCTGAAAAAACATGGAAATGAGAAAATCACACAGTACGACCCAGAATATGACGAAAAAACCTGAAAAAGATAAAATATTAAAATATCACACGGAAGGACCCGGAATATGGCGAAAAACCTGAAAAACGAGGAAGATAAAAAACTCACACTGAAGGACACAGAATATGGCGAGAAAACCTGAAAAAAGTAGAAAATTAAAAATTCACACTGAAAGACCCCGAATATGGTTTGAAAACCTGAAAAAGGTGGAAAATGAGAATAATCACACTGTAGGACCCAGATTATGCCCAGAAACCCTGAAAACGTGTAAAATTAAAAAAAACATGCTGTAGGACCCAGAATATGGCGAGAAAACCTGAAAAAAGTAGAAAATTAAAAATTCACACTGAAGGACCCCGAATATGGTGAGAAAACCTGAAAAAGGTGGAAAATGAGAATAATCACACTGTAGGACCGAGATTTGGAAAAAAAAATTGAAAAACGTCGAAAATGAGAAAATCACACTGTAGGACCCAGAATATGCTGAGAAACCCTGAAAAACGTGGAAAATTAAAAATACACTCTGTAGGACCCAGAATTACGCAAAAACTTGAAAAATGTAGAAAATGAGAGGGTGTCAGATTCTGGAGAATCTAAATCCCTCTTATGGTCTGCATATGATGTACATAAACACAGCCTAACATATACTTCTAAAAATTTAAAGATAGGTGGAGCCACTGAAAGGGCTCAACAATTAACAGCATTGTCTCCTCTTCCAGAGAACCTGGGATCAACTAACAGCAACTATATGGTGGCCCATCTCCAGTTCCAAGGGATCAGACAGACTGACAGACAGACAGACTGACAGAGATAAGGATGGCAGGCCTGCCTGGTCTTTCTTTCTTTCTTATCCTTTTTAAAAATGTTTATTTATTTATTTGTTTATTAGATATAAGTACACTGTAGCCGTCTTCAGACACTCCAGAAGAAGGTGTCAGATTCTGGAGAATCTAAATCCCTCTTATGGTCTGCATATGATGTACATAAACACAGCCTCACATTTACTTCTTAAAATTTAATGGTGGGGGGGGCCACTGAAAGGGCTCAGCAATTAACAGCATTGTCTCCTCTTTCAGAGAAGCTGGGATCAACTACCTGCAACTATATGGTGGCCCATCTCCACTCCCAGGGGATCAGACAGACAGACAAGGATAAGGATGGCAGGCCTGCATGGTCTTTCTTTCTTTCTTATCCTTTTTAAAAATTTTTTATTTATTTATGTATTTATTAGATATAAGTACACTGTAGCTGTCTTCAGACACTCCAGAAGAGGGTGTCAGATTCTGATGAATCTAAATCCCTCTTGTGGTCTGCATATGATGTACATAAACACAGCCTCACATACACTTCTAAAAATTTAAAGATGGGTAGGGCCACTGATAGGGCTCAACAATTAACAGCATTGTCTCCTCTTCCAGAGATCCTGGGATCAACTACCAGCAACTATATGGTAGCCCATCTCCAGTTCCAGGGGATCAGACGAACAGACAGACAGACAGAGATAAGGATGGCAGGCCTGCCTGTTCTTACTTTCTTTCTTATCCTTTTTAAAAAATGTTTATTTATTTATTTATTTATTTATTTATTTATTTATTTATTTAGTATATATAAGTACACTGTAGCTATCTTCAGACACTCCAGTAGAGGGTGTCAGATTCTGGAGAATCTAAATCCTCTTATAATCGGAATATGATGTACTTAAACACAGCTCACATATACTTCTAAATATTTAAAGAAGTGTGGGGCCACTGAAAGGGCTCTACAATTAAGAGCATTGTCTCCTCTTCCAGAGAACCTTGGATCAACTACCAGCAACTATATGGTGGCCCATTTCCAGTTCCAGGGGATCAGACAGACAGACAGACAGACAGACAGAGATAAGGATGGCAGGCCTGCCTGGTCTTTCTTTCTTTCTTATCCTTTTTAAAAAATGTTTATTTATTTATTTATTTATTTATCTATTTATTTATTAGATATAAGTACACTGTAGCTGTCTTCAGACACTCCAGAAGTGGGTGTCAGATTCTGGAGAATCTAAATCCCTCTTATGGTCTGCATATGATGTACATAAACACAGCCTCACATATACTTCTAAATATTTAAAGATGGGTGGCGCCACTGAAAGGGCTCAACAATTAACAGCATTGTCTCCTCTTCGAGAGAACCTGGGATCAACTACCAGCTTCTATTCGTGGCCCATCTCCAGTTCCCAGGGATCAGATAGACAGACAGACAGACAGACAGAGATATGGATGGCAGGCCTGCCTGTTCTTTCTTTCTGTCTTATCCTTTTTAAAAAATGTTTATTTATTTATTTATTTATTTAGTAGATATAAGTACACTGTGGCTGTTCAGACACTCCAGAAGAGGGTGTCAGATTCTGGAGAATCTAAATCCCTCTTATGGTCTGCATATGATGTACATAAACACAGCCTCACATATACTTCTAAAAATTTAAAGAAGGGTGGGGCCACTCTAAAAGCTCATCAATTAACAGCATTGTCTCCTCTTCCAGAGTACCTGGGATCAACTACCAGCAACTATATGGTGGCCCATCTTCAGTTCCAGGGGATCATACAGACAGACATACAGACAGTGATAAGGATGGCAGGCCTGCCTGGTCTTTCTTTCTTTCTTATTTTTTTAAAAAATGTTTATTCATTTATTTATTTATTTATTTATTTATTTATTTATTTATTTATTTATTTATTAGATATAAGTACTCTGTAGCTATTCAGACACTCCAGAAGAGGGTGTCAGATTCTGGAGTATCTAAATCCCTCTTATGGTCTGCATAAGATGTACATAAACACAGCCTCACATATACTTCTAAAAATTTAAAGAAGGGTGGGGCCACTCTAAAAGCTCAACAATTAACAGCATTGTCTCCTCTTCCAGAGTACCTGGGATCAACTACCAGCAACTATATGATGGCCCATCTCCAGTTCCAGGGGATCAGACAGACAGACATACAGACAGTGATAAGGATGGCAGGCCTGCCTGGTCTTTCTTTCTTTCTTATCCTTTTTAAAAAAATGTTTATTTATATATTGATTTATGTATTTATTAGATATAAGTACACTGTAGCTGTCTTCAGACACTCCAGATGAGGGTGTCAGATTCTGGAGAATCTAAATCCCTCTTATGGTCTGCATATGATGTACATAAACACAGCCTCACATATACTTCTAAAAATTTAAAGAAAAGTGGGGCCACTCTAAAAGCTCAACAATTAACAGCATTGTCTCCTCTTCCAGAGTACCTGGGATCAACTACCAGCAACTATATGGTGGCCCTTCTCCAGTTCCAGGGGATCAGACAGACAGACATACAGACAGTGATAAGGATGGCAGGCCTGCCTGGTCTTTCTTTCTTTCTTATCCTTTTAAAAAAAATGTTTATTTATATATTTATTTATGTATTTATTAGATATAAGTACACTGTAGCTGTCTTCAGACACTCCAGAAGAGGGTGTCAGATTCTGGAGAATCTAAATACCTCTTATGGTCTGCATATGATGTACATAAACACAGCCTAACATATACTTCTGAAAATTAAAAGATGTGTGGGGCCACTGAAAGGGCTAAAAATTAACAGCATTGTTTCCTCTTATAGAGAACCTGGGATCAACTACCAGCAACTATATGGTGGTCCATCTCCAGTTCCAGGGGATCAGACAGACAGACAGACAGACAGTGATAAGGGTAGCAGGCCTGCCTGGTCTTACGTTCTTTCTTATCCTTTTTTTAAAAAAATGTTTGTTTATTTATTTATTTATTTATTTATTTATTTATTTATTTATTTATTAGATATAAGTACACTGTAGCTGTTCACACACTGCAGAAGAGGGTGTCAGATTCTGGAGAATCTAAATCCCTCTTATGGTCTGCATATGATGTACATAAACACAGCCTCACATATACTTCTAAATATTTAAAGAAGGGTGGGGCCACTCTAAAAGCTCAACAATTAACAGCATTGTCTCCTCTTCCAGAGTACATGGGATCAACTACCAGCAACTATATGGTGGCCCATCTCCAGTTCCAGGGGATCATACAGACAGACATACAGACAGTGATAAGGATGGCAGGCCTGCCTGGTCTTTCTTTCTTTCTTATCCTTTTTTAAAAAAATTTTATTTATATATTTATTTATGGATTTATTAGAGATAAGTACACTGTAGCTGTCTTCAGACACTCCAGAAGATGGTGTCAGATTCTGGAGAATCTAAATCCCTCTTATGGTCTGCATATGATGTACATAAACACAGCCTCACATATACTTCTAAAAATTTAAAGTTTTGTGGGGCCACTGGGAGGGCTCAACAATTAACAGCATTGTCTCCTCTTTCAGAGAACCTGGGATAAACTACCAGCACCTTATGGTGGCCCATCTCCAGTTCCAGTGGATCAGACAGACAGACAGACAGAGAGACAGAGATAAGGATGGCAGGCCTGCCTGGTCTTTCTTTATTTCTTATTCGTTTTAAAAAATGTTTATTTATTTATTTATTTATTCATTTATGTATTTATTAGATATAAGTACACTGTAGCCGTCTTCAGACACTCCAGAAGAGGGTGACAGATTATAGAGAATCTAAATCCCGCTTATGGTCTGAATATGATGTACATAAACACAGCATCACATATACTTCTAAAAATTAAAAATGGGTGGAGCCACTGAAAGGGCTCAACAATTAACAGCATTGTCTCCTCTTCCAGAGAACCTGGGATCAACTACCAGCAACTATATGGTGGCCCATCTCCAGTTCAGGGGATCAGGCAGACAGACAGACAGACAGACAGAGATAAGGATGGCAGGCCTGCCTGGTCTTACTTTCTTTCTTATCCTTTTTAAAAAAATGTTTGTTTATTTATTTATTTATTTATTTATTTATTTATTTATGTATTTATTATATATAAGTACACTGTAGTTGTCCTCAGACACTCCAGTATAGGGTGTCAGATTCTGGAGAATCTAAATCCTCTTATAATCTGAATATGATATACATAAACACAGCCTCACATATACTTCTAAATATTTAAAGAAGTGTGGGGCCACTGAAAGGGCTCAACAATTAACAGCATTGTCTCCTCTTCCAGAGAACCTTGGATCAACTACCAGCAAATATATGGTGGCCCATCTCCAGTTCCCGGGGATCAGATAGACAGACAGACAGACAGACAGAGATAAGGATGGCAGGCCTGCCTGGTCTTTCTTTCTTTCTTATCCTTTTTTAAAAAATGTTTATTTATATATTTATTTATGTATTTATTAGATATAAGTACACTGTAGCTGTCTTCAGACACTCCAGAAGAGGGTGTTAGACTCTGGAGAATCTAAATCCTCTTATAATCTGAATATGATGTACATAAACACAGCCTCAAATATACTTCTAAATATTTAAAAAGTGTGGGGCCACTGAAAGGGCTCAACAATTAACAGCATTGTCTCCTCTTCCAGAGAACCTTGGATCAACTACCAGCTACTATATGGTGGCACATCTCCAGTTCCAGGGGATCAGACAGACAGACAGACAGACAGAGATAAGGATGGCAGGCCTGCCTGGTCTTTCTTTCTTTTCCTTTTTCAAAAATGTTTATTTATTTATTTATTTATTTATTTATTTATTTATTTATTTATTATATATAAGTACACTGTAGCTGTCTTCAGACACTCCAGTATAGGGTGTCAGATTCTGGAGAATCTAAATCCTCTTATAATCTGAATATGATGTACATAAACACAGCCTCACATATACTTTTAAATATTTAAAGAAGTGTGGGGCCACTGAAAGGGCTCAACAATTAACAGGATTGTCTCCTCTTCCAGAGAACCTTGGATCAACTACCAGCAACTATATGGTGGCCCATCTCCAGTTCCCGGGGATCAGATAGACAGACAGACAGACAGACAGAGATATGGATGGTAGGCCTGCCTGGTCTTTGTTTCTTTCTTATCCTTTTTAAAAAATGTTTATTTACTTATTTATTTATTTATCTATTTATTTATTAGATATAAGTACACTGTAGCTGTCTTCAGACACTCCAGAAGAGGGTGTCAGATTCTGGAGAATCTAAATCCCTCTTATGGTCTGCATATGATGTACATAAACACAGCCTCACATATACTTCTAAATATTTAAAGATGGGTGGCGCCACTGAAAGGGCTCAACAATTAACAGCATTGTCTCCTCTTCCAGAGAACCTGGGATAAACTACCGGCAACTATTCGTGGCCCATCTCCAGTTCCCAGGGATCAGATAGACAGACAGACAGACAGACAGACAGACAGACAGAGATATGGATGGCAGGCCTGCCTGGTCTTTCTTTCTGTCTTATCCTTTTAAAAAAATGTTTATTTATTTATTTATTTATTTATTTATTTATTTATTTATTTATTAGATATAAGTACACTGTAGCTGTTCAGACACTCCAGAAGAGGGTGTCATATTCTTGAGAATCTAAATCTTTCTTATGGTCTGCATATGATGTACATAAACACAGCCTCACATATACTTCTAAAAATTTAAAGAAGGGTGGGGCCACTCTAAAAGCTCAACAATTAACAGCATTGTCTCCTCTTCCAGAATACCAGGGATCGACTACCAGCAACTATATGGTGGCCCATCTCCAGTTCCAGGGGATCAGACAGACAGACATACAGACAGTGCTAAGGATGGCAGGCCTGTCTGGTCTTTCTTTCATTCTTATCCTTTTTAAAAAAATGTTTATTTATATATTTATTTATGTAATTCTTAGATATAAGTACACTGTAGCTGTCTTCAGACACTCCAGAAGAAGGTGTCAGATTCTGGAGAATCTAAATCCCTCTTATGGTCTGCATATGATGTACATAAACACAGCCTCACATATACTTCTCAAATTTTAAAGATGTGTGGGGCCACTGAGAGGGCTCAACAATTAACAGCATTGTCTCTTTTTTCAGAGAACCTGGGAAAAACTACCAGCACCTTATGGTGGGCCATCTCCAGTTCCAGTGGATCAGACCGACAGACAGACAGAGAGACAGAGATAAGGATGGCAGGCCTGCCTGGTCTTTCTTTATTTCTTATACTTTTTAAAAAATGTTTATTTATTTATTTATTTATTTATTTATTTATTTATTTATGAATTTATTAGATATAAGTACACTGTAGCTGTTCAGACACTCCAGAAAAGGGTGTCAGATTCTGGAGAATCTAAATCCCTCTTATGGTCTGCATATGATGTACATAAACACAGCCTAACATATACTTCTAAAAATTAAAAGATGTGTGGGGCCACTGAAAGGGCTCAACAATTAACAGCATTGTCTCCTCTTATAGAGAACCTGGAATCAACTACCAGCAACTATATGTTGGTCCATCTCCAGTTCCAGGGGATCAGAAGACAGACAGACAGACAGTGATAAGGATGGCAGTCTTCCTGGCCTTTCTTTCTTTCTTATCCTTTTTTTAAAAAAATGTTTGTTTATTTATTTATTTATTTATTTATTTATTTATTTATTTATTTATTTATTTATTTATTAGATATAAGTACACTGTAGCTGTCTTCAGACACTCCAGAAGAGGGTGTCAGATTCTGGAGAATCTAAATCCCTCTTATGGTCTGCATATGATGTACATAAACACAGCCTCACATATACTTCTAAAAATTTAAAGATTTGTGGGGACACTGAGAGGGCTCAACAATTAACAGCATTGTCTCCTCTTTCAGAGAACCTGGGATAAACTACCAGCACCTTATGGTGGCCCATCTCCAGTTTCAGTGGATCAGACAGACAGAGAGACAGAGAGACAGAGATAAAGATGGCAGGACTGCCTAGTCTTTCTTTATTTCTTATACTTTTTAAAAAATGTTTATTTATTTATTTATTTATTTATTAATGTATGTATTAGATATAAGTACACTGTAGCCGTCTTCAGACACTCCAGAAGAGGGTGACAGATTCTAGGGTATCTAAATCCCTCTTATGGTCTGAATATAATGTACATAAACATATAATGTACATAAGCATCACATATACTTCTAAAAATTAAAAATGGGTGGGGCCATGAAAGGGCTCAACAATTAACAGCATTGTCTCCTCTTCCAGAGAACCTGGGATCAACTACCAGCAACTATATGGTGGCCCATCTCCAGTACCAGTGGATCAGACAGACAGACAGACAGACAGAGATAAGGATGGCAGGCCTGCCTGGTCTTACTTTCTTTCTTATCCTTTTTCAAAAATGTTTATTTATTTATTTATTTATTTATTTATTTATTTATTTATTTATTTATTATATATAAGTACACTGTAGCTGTCTTCAGACACTCCAGTATAGGGTGTCAGATTCTGGAGAATCTAAATCCTCTTATAATCTGAATATGATGTACATAAACACAGCCTCACATATACTTCTAAATATTTAAAGAAGTGTGGGGCCACTGAAAGGGCTCAACAATTAACAGCATTGTCTCCTCTTCCAGAAAACCTTGGATCAACTACCAGCAACTATATTGTGGCCCATCTCCAGTTCCCGGGGATCAGATAGACAGACAGACAGACAGACAGAGATATGGATGGCAGGCCTGCCTGGTCTTTCTTTCTTTCTTATCCTTTTAAAAAAATGTTTATTTATTTATTTATTTATTTATCTATTTATTTATTAGATATAACTACACTGTAGCTGTCTTCAGACACTCCAGAAGTGGGTGTCAGATTCTGGAGAATCTAAATCCTCTTATAATCTGAATATGATGTACATAAACACAGCCTCACATATACTTCTAAAAATTTAAAGATGTGTGGGTCACTGAGAGGGCTCAACAATTAACAGCATTGTCTCCTCTCTCAGAGAACCTGGGATAAACTACCAGCACCTTATGATGGCCCATCTCCAGTTCCAGTGGATCAGACAGACAGACAGACAGACAGAGAGACAGAGATAAAGATGGCAGGCCTGCCTGGTCTTTCTTTATTTCTTATACTGTTTAAAAAAAGTTTATTTATTTATTTATTTATTTATTTATTTATTTATTTATTTATTAGATATAACTACACTGTAGCCGTCTTCAGACACTCCAGAAGAGGGTGTCAGATTCTAGAGAATCTAAATCCCTCTTATGGTCTGAATATGATGTACATAAACACAGCCTCACATATACTTAAAAAATTAAAAGGCCACTGAAAGGACTCAACAATGAACAGCATTGTCTCCTCTTCCAGAGAACCTGGGATCAACCTCCAGCACCTACAAAGTGGCCCATCTCCAGTTCCAGGGGATCAGACAGACAGACAGACAGACAGAGATAAGGATGGCAGGCCTGCCTGGTCTTTCTTTCTTTCTTTCTTATCCTTTTTAAAAAATATTTATTTATTTATTTATTTATTTATTTATTTATTTATTTATTTATTTATATATGTAATTATTACATATAAGTACACTGTAGCTGTTCAGACACTCCAGTAGAGGGTGTCAGATTCTGGAGAATCTAACTCACTCTTATGGTCTCCATATGATGTACATAAACACAGCCTAACATATACTTCTAAAAATTAAAAGATCTGTGGGGACACTGAAAGGGCTCAACAATTAACAGCATTGTCTCGTCTTATAGAGAACCTGGGATCAACTACCAGCAACTATATGGTGGCCCATCTCCAGTTCCAGGGGATCAGACAGACAGACAGACAGACAGTGATAAGGATGATGTCAGGCCTGCCTGGTCTTTCTTTCTTTCTTATCCTTTTTAAAAAAAAATGTTTGTTTATTTATTTATTTATTCATTTATTTATTTATTTATTTATTTATTAGATATAAGTACACTGTAGCTATTCAGACACTCCAGAAGAGGGTGTCAGATTCTGGAGAAACTAAATCCCTCTTATGGTCTGCATATGATGTACATAAACACAGCCTCACATATACTTCTAAAAATTTAAAGATGGGTGGGGCCACTGAAAGGGCTCAACAATTAACAGCACTGACTCCTGTTCCAGAGAACATGGGATCAACTACCAGCAACTATTCGTGGCCCATCTCCAGTTCCCAGAGATCAGATAGACAGACAGACAGACAGAAAGACAGAGATATGGATGGCAGGTGTGCCAGGTCTTTCTTTCTGTTTTATCTTTTTTAAAAAATGTTTGTTTATTTATTTATTTATTTATTTATTTATTTATTTATTTATTTATTTATTTATGTATTTAGTAGAAATAAGTACACTCTAGCTGTTCAGACACTCCAGAAGAGGGTGTCAGATTCTGGAGAATCTAAATCCCTCTTATGGTCTGCATATGATGTACATAAACACAGCCTCACATATACTTCTAAAAATTTAAAGAGGGGTGGGGCCACTCTAAAACCTCAACAATTAATAGCATTGTCTCCTCTTCCAGAGTACCTGGGATCAACTACCAGCAACTATATGGTGGCCCATCTCCAGTTCCAGGGGATCAGACAGACAGACATAGAGACAGTGATAAGGATGGCAGGCTTGCCTGGTCTTTATTTCTTTCTTATCCTTTTTAAAAAATGTTTATTTATATATTTATTTATGTATTTATTAGATATAAGTACACTGTAGCTGTCTTCAGACACTCCAGAAGAGGGTGTCAGATTCTGGAGAATCTAAATCCCTCTTATGGTCTGCATATGATGTACATAAACACAGCCTCACATATACTTCTAAAAATTTTAAGATGGGTGGGGCCAATGAGAGGGCTCAACAATTAACAGCATAGTCTCCTCTTTCAGAGAACCTGGGATAAACTACCAGCACCTTATGGTGGCCCATCTCCAGTTCCAGTGGATTAGACAGACAGACAGACAGAGAGACAGAGAAAAGGATGGCAGGCCTGCCTGGTCTTTATTTCTTATACTTTTAAAAAAATGTTTATTTATTTATTTATTTATTTATTTATTTATTTATTTATTTATTTATTTATGTATTTATTAGATAAAAGTACACTCTAGCTGTTCAGACACTCCAGAAGAGGGTGTCAGATTCTGGAGAATCTAAATCCCTCTTATGGTCTGCATATGATGTACATAAACACAGCCTAACATATACTTCTAAAAATTATAAGATGTGTGCGGCCACTGAAAGGGCTCAACAATTAAAAGCATTGTCTCCTCTTATAGAGAACCTGGGATCAACTACCAGCAACTATATGGTGTTCCATCTCCAGTTCCAGGGATCAGACAGACAGACAGACAGACAGACAGACAGACAAGGTGGCAGGCGTGCCTGGTCTTTCTTTCTTTCTTATCCTTTTTAAAAAATGTTTATTTATTTATTTATGTATTTATTAGATATAAGTACACTGTAGCTGTCTTCAGACACTCTAGAAGAGGGTGTCATATTCTGGAGAATCTAAATCCCTCTTATGGTCTGCATATGATGTTCATAAACACAGCCTCACATATACTTCTAAAAATTTAAAGATGGGTGGGCCTACTGAAAGGGCTCAATAATTAACACCATTGTCTCCTCTTCCAGAGAACGTGGGATCAAATACCAGCAACTATATGGTGGCCCATCTCAAGTTGCAGGGGATCAGACAGACAGACAGACAGACAGAGATGAGGATGGCAGGCCTGCCTGATTTTTCTTTCTTTCTTATCCTTTTTAAAAATGTTTATTTATTTATTTATTTATTTATTTATTTATTTATTTATTTATTTATGTATTTATTAGATATAAGTACACTGTAGCTATCTTCAGACTCTCCAGAAGAGGGTGTCAGATTCTGGAGAATCTATATCCCTCTTATGGTCTGCATATGATGTACATAAACACAGCCTCACATATACTTCTAAAAATTTAAAGATAGTTGGGGCCACTGAAAGGGCTCAACAATTAACAGCATTGTCTCCTCTTCCAGAGGACCTGGGATCAACTACCAGCAACTATATTGTGGCCCAATTCCAGTTCCAGGGGATCAGACAGACATACATACAGACAGACAGACAAGGATTGCAGGTTGCCTTGTTTTTCTTTCTTTCTTATACATTTTAAAAAGGTTTATTTATTTATATATGTATTTATTAGATATAAGTACACTGTAGCTGTCTTCAGGCACTTCAGAAGAGGGTGTCATATTCTGGAGAATATAAATCCCTCTTATGGTCTGCATATGATGTACATAAACACAGCCTCACATATACTTCTAAAAATTTAAAGATGTGTGGGGAAACTGAAACGGCTCAACAATTAACAGCATTGTCTCCTCTACCAGAGAACCTGGGATCAACTAGCAGAAACTATATGGTGGCCCATCTCCAGTTCCAGGGGATCAGACAGACAGACAGACAGACAGACAGAGATAAGGATGGCAGGCCTGCCTGGTCTTACATTCTTTCTTATCCTTTTTCAAAAATGTTTATTTATTTATTTATTTATTTATTTATTTATTTATTTATTTATTTATTATATATAAGTACACTGTAGCTGTCTTCAGACACTCCAGAAGAGGGTGTCAGTTTCTGAAGAATATAAATCCCTCTTATGATCTGCATATGATGTACATAAACACAGCCTCACATATACTTTTAGAAATTAAAAGATGGGTTGGCCCACTGAAAGGGCTCAACAATTAACAGCATTGTCTCTTCTTCCAGAGAACGTGGGATCAACTACCAGCAACTATATGGTGGCCCATCTCAAGTTCCAGGGGATAAGACAGACAGAGAGACAGACAGAGATAAGGATTGCAGGCCTGCCTGATTTTTCTTTCTTTCTTATCCTTTTTAAAAAATGTTTATTTATTTATTTATTCATTTATTCATTTATTTATTTATTTATGTATTTATTAGATATAAGTACACTATAGCTGTCTTCAGACTCTCCAGAAGAGGGTGTCTACATATGATGTACATGAACACAGCCTCACATATACTTCTAAAAATTTAAAGATGGGTGGGGCCACTGAAAGGGCTCAACATTTAACAGCATTGTCTCCTCTTCCAGAGAACCTGGGATCAACTACCGGGCAACTATATGGTGGTCCATTTCCAGTTCCAGGGGATCAGGCAGACAAAGAGACAGACAGACAAGGGTGGTAGGCTTCCCTGGTTTTTCTTTCTTTCTGATCCTTTTTAAAAAATGTTTATGTATTTATTTATGTTTTTATTCGATATAAGTACACTGTAGCTGTCTTCAGACACTCTAGAAGAGGGTGTCATATTCTGGAGAATCTAAATCCCTCTTATGGTCGGCATAAGATGGACATAAACACAGATTCACATACACTTCTAAAAATTTAAGATGGGTGGGGCCACTGAAAGGGCTCAACAATTAACAGCATTGTCTCTTCTACCAGAGAACCTGGGATCAACTACCAGCAACTATATGGTGGCCCATCTCCAGTTCCAGGGGATCAGACAGACAAACAGACAGACAGACAGACAGAGATAAGGACGGCAGGCCTGCCTGGTCTTTCTTTCTTTCTTATCCTTTTAAAATAATGTTTGTTTGTTTATTTATTTATTTATTTATTTATTTATTTATTTATTTATTTATTTATGTATTTATTAGATATAAGTACACTGTAGTTGTCTTCAGACACTCCAGAAGAGGGTGTCAAATTCTGGAGAATCTAAATCCCTCTTATGGTCTGCATATGATGTACATAAACAGAGCCTAACATATACTTCTAAAAATTTAAGATAGGTGGAGCCACTGAAAGGGCTCAACAATTAACAGCATTGTTTCCTCTTCCAGAGAACCTGGGATCAACTAACAGCAACTATATGGTGGCCCATCTCCAGTTCCAAGGGATCAGACAGACAGACAGACAGACTGACAGAGATAAGGATGGAGGCCTGCCTGGTCTTTCTTTCTTTCTTATACTTTTTAAAAAATATTTATTTATTTATTTATTTATTTATTTATTTATTTATTTATGTATTTATTAGATATAAGTACACTGTAGCTGTCTTCAGACACTGTAGAAGAGGGTGTCATCTTCTGGAGAATCTAAATCCCTCTTATGGTCTGCATATGATGTACATAAACACAGCCTCACATATACTTCTAAAAATTAAAAGATGGGTGGGCCCACTGAAAGGGCTCAACAATTAACACCATTGTCTCTTCTTACAGAGAACGTGGGAACAACTACCAGCAACTATATGGTGGCCCATCTCAAGTTCCAGGGCATAAGACAGACAGACAGACAGACAGAGATAAGGATGGCAGGCCTGCCTGATTTTTCTTTCTTTCTTATCCTTTTTAAAAAATGTTTATTTATTTATTTATTCATTTATTCATTTATTTTTTTATGTATTTATTAGATATAAGTACACTGTAGCTGTCTTCAGACTCTCCAGAAGAGGGTGTCAGATTCTGGAGAATCTATATCCCTCTTATGGTCTGCATATGATGTACATGAACACAGCCTCACATATACTTCTAAAAATTTAAAGATGTGTGGGGCCACTGAAAGGGCTCAACAATTCACAGCATTGTCTCCTCTTCCAGAGAACCTGGGATCAACTACCAGCAACTATATGGTGGCCCATCTCCAGTTCCAGGGGATCTGACAGATAGACAGACAGACAGACAGACAGACAAGGTGGCAGGGCTGCCTGGTCTTTCTTTCTTTCTTATACTTTTTAAAAATGTTTATTTATTTATTTATTTATTTATTTATTTATGTATTTATTAGATATAAGTACACTGTAGCTATCTTCAGACTCTCCAGAAGAGGGTGTCAGATTCTGGAGAATCTATATCCCTCTTATGGTCTGCATATGATGTACATAAACACAGCCTCACATATACTTCTAAAAATTTAAAGATGTGTGGGGCCACTGAAAGGGCTCAACAATTAACAGCATTGTCTCCTCTTCCAGAGGACCTGGGATCAACTACCAGCAACTATATTTTGGCCAAATTCCAGTTCCAGGGATCAGACAGACATACATACATTCAGACGGACAAGGATTGCAGGCCTGCCTGGTTTTTCTTTTTTTCTTATACATTTTAAAAATGTTTATTTATTTATATATGTATTTATTAGATATAAGTACAATGTAGCTGTCTTCAGGCACTTCAGAAGAGGGTGTCATATTCTGGAGAATCTAAATCCCTCTTATGGTCTGCATATGATGTACATAAACACAGCCTCACATATACTTCTAAAAATTTAAAGATGTGTGGGGCCACTGAAACGGCTCAACAATTAACAGCATTGTCTCCTCTACCAGAGAACCTGGGATCAACTAGCAGCAACTATATGGTGGCCCATCTCAAGTTCCAGGGGATCAGACAGACAGACAGACAAGGATTGCAGGCCTGCCTGGTTTTACTTTCTTTCTTATCCTTTTTAAAAATGTTTATTTATTTATTTATTTATTTATTTATTTATTTATTATATATAAGTACACGCTAGCTGTCTTCAGACACTCCAGAAGAGGGTGTCAGATTCTGGAGAATCTAAATCCCTCTTATGATCTGCATATGATGTACAAAAACACAGCCTCACATACACTTCTAAAAATTTAAAGATGTGTGGGGCCACTGAAGGGGCTCTAAAATTAACAGCATTGTCTCCTCTTCCAGAGAACCTGGGATCAACTACCAGCAACTATATGGTGGCCCATCTCCAGTTCCAGGGGATCAGGCAGACAAAGAGACAGACAGACAAGGGTGGCAGGCCTCCCTGGTTTTTCTTTCTTTCTTATCCTTTTTAAAAAATGTTTATTTATTTATTTATGTATTTATTAGATATAAATACACTGTAGCTGTCTTCAGACACTCCAGAAGAGGGTGTCAGATTCTGGAGAATATAAATCCCTCTTATGGTCTGCATATGATGGACATAAACACAGATTCACATACACATCTAAAAATTTAAGATGGGTGGGGCCACTGAAAGGGCTCACAATTAACAGCATTGTCTCTTCTTCAAGAGAACCTGGGATCAACTACCAGCAACTATATGGTGGCCCATCTCCAGTTCCAGGGGATCAGACAGACAGACAGACAGACAGAGATAAGGATGGCAGGCCTGCCTGGTCTTTCTTTCTTTCTTATCCTTTTAAAATAATTTTTGTTTATTTATTTATTTATTTATTTATTTATTTATTTATTAGATATAAGTACACTGTAGTTGTCTTCAGACACTCCAGAAGAGGGTGTCAAATTCTGGAGAATCTAAATCCCTCTTATGGTCTGCATATGATGTACATAAACACAGCCTAAAATATACTTCTAAAAATTTAAAGATAGGTGGAGCCACTGAAAGGGCTCAACAATTAACAGCAATGTCTCCTCCTCCAGAGAACCTGGGATCAACTAACAGAAACTATATGGTGGCCCATCTCCAGTTCCAAGGGATCAGAGAGACAGACAGACAGACTGACAGAGATAAGGATGGAGGCCTGCCTGGTCATTCTTTCTTTCTTATACTTTTAAAAAAATATTTATTTATTTATTTATTTATTTATTTATGTATTTATTAGATATAAGTACACTGTAGCTGTGTTCAGACACTCTAGAAGAGGGTGTCATCTTCTGGAGAATCTAAATCCCTCTTATGGTCTGCATATGATGTACATAAACAGAGCCTCACATATACTTCTAAAAATTTAAAGATGGGTGGGGCCACTGAAAGGGCTCAACAATTAACAGCATTGTCTCCTCTTCCAGAGGACCTGGGATCAACTACCAGCAACTATATTGTGGCCCAATTCCAGTTCCAGGGGATCAGAGAGACATACATAGAGACAGACAGACAAGGATTGCAGGCCTGCCTGGTTTTTCTTTCTTTCTCATACATTTTAAAAATGTTTATTTATTTATATATGTATTTATTAGATATAAGTACACTGTAGCTGTCTTCAGGCACTTCAGAAGAGGGTGTCATATTCTGGAGAATCTAAATCCCTCTTATGGTCTGCATATGATGTACATAAACACAGCCTCACATATACTTCTAAAAATTTAAAGATGTGTGGGGCCACTGAAACGGCTCAACAATTAACAGCATTGTCTCCTATACCAGAGAACCTGGATCAACTAGCAGCAACTATATGTTGGCCCATCTCCAGTTCCAGGGGATCAGACAGACAGACAGACAGACAGACAAGTATTGCAGGCCTGCCTGTTTTTACTTTATTTCTTATCCTTTTTAAAAAATGTTTGTTTATTTATTTATTTATTTATTTATTTATTTATTTATTATATAAAAGTACACTGTAGCTGTCTTCAGACACTCCAGAAGAGGGTGTCAGATTCTGGAGAATCTAAATCCCTCTTATGGTCTGCATATGATGTACATAAACACAGCCTCACATATACTTCTAAAAATTTAAAGATGTGGGGGGCCACTGAAAGGGCTCAAAAATTAACAGCATTGTCTCCTCTTCCAGAGAACCTGGGATCAACTACCAGCAACTATATGGTGGCCCATCTCCAGTTCCAGGGGATCAGGCAGACAAAGAGACAGACAGACAAGGGTGGCAGGCCTCCCTGGTTTTTCTTTCTTTCTTATCCTTTTTAAAAAATATTTATTTATTTATTTATGTATTTATTAGATATAAGTACACTGTAGTTGTCTTCAGACATTCTAGAAGAGGGTGTCAGATTCTGGAGAATATAAATCCCTCTTATGGTCTGCACATGATGGACATAAACACAGATTCACATACACTTCTAAAAATTTAAGATGTGTGGGGCCACTGAAAGGGCTCACAATTAACAGCATTGTCTCTTCTTCCAGAGAACCTGGGATCAACTACCAGCAACTATATGGTGGCCCATCTCCAGTTCCAGGGGATCAGACAGACAGACAGACAGACAGACAGAGATAAGGATGGCAGGCCTGCCTGGTCTTTCTTTATTTCTTTTCGTTTTAAAATAATGTTTATTTATTTATTTATTTATTTATTTATTTATTTATTTATTAGATATAAGTACACTGTAGTTGTCTTCAGACACTCCAGAAGAGGGTGTCAAATTCTGGAGAATCTAAATCCCTCTTATGGTCTGCATATGATGTACATAAACACAGCCTAAAATATACTTCTAAAAATTTAAAGATAGGTGGAGCCACTGAAAGGGCTCAACAATTAACAGCAATGTCTCCTCTTCCAGAGAACCAGGGATCAACTAACAGAAACTATATGGTGGCCCATCTCCAGTTCCAAGGGTTCAGAGAGACAGACAGACAGACTGACAGAGATAAGGATGGAGGCCTGCCTGGTCATTCTTTCTTTCTTATACTTTAAAAAAAAATATTTATTTATTTATTTATTTATTTATTTATTTATTTATTTATTAGATATAAGTACACTGTAGTTGTCTTCAGACACTCCAGAAGAGGGTGTCAGATCCTGGAGAATCTAAATCCCTCTTATGGTCTGCATATGATGTACATAAACACAGCCTAACATATACTTCTAAAAATTTAAAGATAGGTGGAGCCACTGAAAGGGCTCAACAATTAACAGCATTGTCTCCTCTTCCAGAGAACCTGGGATCAACTACCAGCAACTATATGGTGGCCCATCTACAGTTCCAGGGGATCAGACACACAGAGAGACAGACAGACACTGTAGGACCCAGAATATGGCAAGAAACCCTGAGAAAGGTGGAAAATCAATAATACACTCTGTAGTACTCAGAATATGGCAAGAAACCCTCATAAAAGTAGAAAATTAAAAACTCACACTTAAGGACCTCAAATATGGCAAGAAAACCTGAAAAATGTGGAAAATGAGAATAATCACAGTGTAGGAACCAGAATTCCGAAAATACTTGAAAAATGTCGTAAATGAGAAAATCACATTTTAGGACCCAGAATATGGGGAGAAACCCTTAGAAACGTGGAAAATTAAAAATACACTCTGTAGCACTGAGAATATGGCAAGAAACCCTCAACAAAGTAGAAAATTAAAAACTCACACTGAAGGATCCCGAATATGGCGCGAAAACATGAAAAAGGTAGAAAATGAGAATAATCACACTGTATTACCCAGAATTACAAAAACATGAAAAACATCGAAAATGAGAAAATCACACTTGTAGGACCCAAAATACGGAAAAACTTGAAAAACGTGGAAAATGAGAAAATCACACTGGAGAAACCAGAATATGCCGAACAACCATGAAAAACCTGAAAATTAAAAAGTCACACTATTGGACACAGAATATGGTGAGAAACCATGAAAAGACTGGACAATTAAAAATTCACACTTCATTACCCAGATATGGAGAGAAATACTGAAAACCGTGGGAAAAAATTCACACTGAAGGACCTGGAATACGGCAAGAGACCCTGAAAAAACATGGAAATGAGAAAATCACACAGTACGACCCAGAATATGACGAAAAAAACCTGAAAAAGATAAAATATTAAAATATCACACGGAAGGACCCGGAATATGGCGAAAAACCTGAAAAACGAGGAAGATAAAAAACTCACACTGAAGGACACAGAATATGGCGAGAAAACCTGAAAAAAGTAGAAAATTAAAAATTCACACTGAAAGACCCCGAATATGGTTTGAAAACCTGAAAAAGGTGGAAAATGAGAATAATCACACTGTAGGACCCAGATTATGCCCAGAAACCCTGAAAACGTGTAAAATTAAAAAAAACATGCTGTAGGACCCAGAATATGGCGAGAAAACCTGAAAAAAGTAGAAAATTAAAAATTCACACTGAAGGACCCCGAATATGGTGAGAAAACCTGAAAAAGGTGGAAAATGAGAATAATCACACTGTAGGACCCAGATTTTGCCCAGAAACCCTGAAAACGTGGAAAATTAAAAATACATACTGTAGGACCCAGAATATGGCGAGAAACCCTGAAAAAAGTTCAAAATTACAAACTCACACTGTAGGACCCCAAATATGGCGAGAAACCCTGAAAAAGGTGCAAAATGAGAAAATCACATTTCAGGACCCAGAATATGCCGAGAAAATGTGAAAAACGTGAAAATTAAAAATTCACACTAACGGACCCAGAATATGGCGAGAAAAAGTTAATAAAAAAGTAGAAAATTAAAATCTCACAGTGAAGGAGCCCAAACATGGCGAGAAAACCTGAAAAAGGTGGAAAATGAGAAAATCACACTGTAGGATCCAGAATATGGTGAGAAACCCTGAAGAAAGTAGAAAAATACAAACTGACCCTGAAGGACCCCAAATATGGGGAGAAAACCTGAAAAAGGTGGAAAATAAGAAAATCACACTGCAGGACCCAGAATATTTCAAGAAACACTGAAAAACGTGAAAATTAAAAACTCACACTGTTGGACACAGAATATGGCGAGAAACCATGAAAAAAAGTGGATAATTAAAATTCACACTGTATTACCCATAATATGGGGAGAAATACTGAAAAACGTGGAAAATTAAAAATCCACACTGAAGGTCCTGGAATATGGCAAGAAAACCTGAAAACGTGGAAATGAGAAAATCACAGTGTAGGACCCAGAATATGAAGAAAAAACCTGAAAAACGTGGAAAATGAAAAATACATACTATAGGACACAGTTTATGGCGAGAAACCCTGAAAGAGTAGAAAATTAAAAACTCACACTGAAGGACCCCAAATATGGCAAGAAACCCTGAAAAAAGTAGAAAATTACAAACTGAAACTGAAGAACCCCAATTATGGCCAGAAAACCTGAAAAAGTTGGAAAATGAGAAAATCACACTGTAGGACCCAGAATTACGAAAAAACTTGAAAAACGTCCAAAATAATAAAATCACACTGCAGGACCCAGAATATGCCGAGAAACATTGAAAAACATGAAAATTAAAAATTGACACTGTCAGACACAGAATAAGGGAGAAACCATGAAAAAAGTGGAAAATTAAATATTCACACTGCATTACCCAGAATATGGCGAGAAATACTAAAAAACGTGGAAAATTAAAAATTCACACTGAAGGACATGGAATATGGCAAGAAAACCTGAAAAAGTGGAAATGAGAAAATCACACTGTAGGACCCAGAATATGAGAAAAAATCTGAAAAAGGTGGAAAATTAAAAATTCACACTGAAGGATCCGGAATATGGTGAAAAAACCTGAAAAACGAGGAAAATTAAAAACTCACACTGAAGGACCCAGAATATGGCGAGAAACCCTGAAAGAGTAGAAATTTAAAAACTCACACTGAAGGACCCCAAATATGGCGAGAAAACCTGAAAAATGGGGAAAATGAGAATAATCACATTGAGGGACCCAGAATTGGGAAAAAACTTGAAAAACCTCAAAAATGAGAAAATCACACTGCAGGACCCAGAATATGCCTAGATTCCCTGAAAACCTGGAAAATTAAAAATACAAGCTGTAGGACCAAGAATATGGAGAGAAGCCCTGAAAAAGTAGAAAATTAAAAACTCACACTGAAGGACCCCAAATATGTCGAGAAAACCTGAAAAATTTGGAAAATGAGAAAGTCACACTGTAAGACCCAGAATATGACGAAAAAACCTGAAAAATGTGGAAAATTAAAAATTCACACAGAAGGACCTGGAATATGTCAAGAAAACCTGAAAAATTGGAAATGAGAAAATCACACTGTAGGACCCAGAATATGACGAAAAAACCTGAAAAACGTGGAAAAATAAAAATTCACACTGAAGGACCCAGAATATGGTGAGAATACCTGAAAAACGAGGGAAAATTAAAAACTCACACTGAATGACCCAGAATACGGCGAGAAACCATGAAAGAGTAGAAAATTAAAAATTCACACTGACGGACCCCAAATATGGCGAAAAAACCTGAAAAATGAGGAAAATGAGAAAATCACATTGTAAGACCCAGAATATGACGAAAAAACCTGAATAATGTGGAAAATAAAAAATTCACAGTGAAGGACACGGAATATGGCGAGAATACCTGAAAAACGAGGAAAATTAAAAACTCATACTGAAGGACACAGAATATGGCGAGAAACCTTGAAAAAAGTAGAAAATTAAAAATTCACACTGAAAGACCCCAAATATGTCGAGAAAACCTGATAAAGGTGGAAAATGAGAATAATCACACTGTAGGACCCAGAATTGCCAAAAAACTTGAAAAACCATAAAAATGAGAAAATCACACTGCAGGACACAGAATATGCTGAGAAACCCTGAAAACGTGGAAAATTAAAAATTAACACTGAAGGACCTGGAATATGGCAAGAAAACCTGAAAAACGTGGAAATGAGAAAAATCACAGTGTAGGACCCAGAATATGAAGAAAAAACCTGTAAAACTTGAAAAATTAATAATTCACACTGAAGAACCCAGAATATTGTGAGAAAATCTGAAAAACGTCGAAAATGAAAAATACACACTGTAGGACCCAGAACATGGCAAGAAACCCTGAAAGAGTAGAAAATTAAAAACTCACACTGAAGGACCCCAAATATGGCAAGAAACCCTGAAAAAAGTAGAAAATTACAAATTGACACTGAAGAACCCCAATTATGGCGAGAAAACATGAAAAAGGTGGAAAATGAGAAAATCACACTGTAGGACCCAGAATTACGAAAAAACTTGAAAATATCGAAAATGAGAAAATCACACTGTAGGACCCAGAATATGCCAAGAAACCCTGAAAACGTGAAAAATTAAAAATACAACGTTTAGGACCCAGAATACGGCGAGAAACCCTGAAAAACTTAGAAAATTACAAAACTCACACTGAAGGACCCGAAAAATGGCTAGAAAGGCTGAAAAAGGTGGAAAATGAGAAAATCACACTGTAGGACCCAGAATTACGAAAAAACTTGAAAGATGTGGAAAATGAGAAAATCACACTGTAGGACCCAGAATATGCCGAGAAACGCTGAAAAAAGTGAAACATTAAATATTCACACTGTCGGACCAAGAATATTACCAAAAAAAAACCTTAAAAACGTGGAAAATTAAAAATTTACACTGTGGGACCCAGAATATGGCGAGAAACACTGAAAAATGTGGAAAATTAAATTCACACTGTAGGAACCAGAATATGCCGAGAAAACCTGAAAAAGTTTGAAAATGAAAAAATCACACTGTGGGACTGAGAATATGATGAAAAAAAAAACTTAAAAACATGGAAAATTAAAAACTCCCACTGAAAAACCTAGAATATGGCAAGAAACCCTGAAAAAGGTGGAAAATGAGAAATTCACACTGTAGGACCCAGAATATGATGATAAACACTGAAAAATATTGAAAAATAAAAATTCACACTATAGGACCAGAATATGGAAAAAACCTTGAAAAACGTGGAAAATTAAAAATTCACACTGCAGGACCCAGAATATGCTGAGAAAACCTGAAAAAGGTGGAAAATGAGAAAAATCACACTGTAGGACGGAGAATTGGGGAAAAAAACTTGAAAAAAGTCAAAAATTGGAAAATCGCACAGTAGGAGCCAGAATATGCCAGAAACCCTGAAAACGTGGAAAATTAAAAATACACGCTGTAGGATTCAGAATATGGCAATAAACCCTGAAAGAAGTAGAAAATTAAAAACTCACACTGAAGGACCCGGAATATGGCGAGAAAACCTGAAAAATGTGGAAAATGAGAAAATCAACCTGTAAAACATAGAAATGCGAAAAAACTTAAAAAAAGTGGAAAATGAGAAAATCACATTGTAGGACCCAGAATATGCCAAGAAACCCTGAAAAACGAGAAAAAATAAAAATATGCTTTTTGGAGCCCGAATATTGCAAGAAACACAGTAAAAAGTAGAAAATTAAAAACTCACACTGAAAGACACCGAATATGGCAAAAAACCTGAAAAAGGTGGAAAATGAGTATAATCACACTGTAGGACACAGAATAGCGATAAAACTTGAAAAACATGCCCAGAATATGGCGAGAAATACTGAAAAACGTGGAAAATTAAAAATTCAGACTGAAGGACCTGGAATATGGCAAGAAAACCTGAAAAACGAGGAAATGGGGAAAATCACACTGTAGGAGCCAGAATATGCCGAGAAACCTTGAAAAACGTGGAAAATTAAAAATACACTCTGTAGGACCCAGAATATGGCGAGAAACCCTGAAAAAAGTAGAAAATTAAAAACTCACATTGAAGGACCCCGAATATGGCGAGAAAACCTGAAAAAGGTGGAAAATGAGAAAATCACACTGTAGGACCCATAATATTACAAAAAACTTGAAAGAAGTGGAAAATTAAAAATTCACAGTGAAGGACCCAGAATATGGCGAGAAAACCTGAAAAACGAGGAAAATTCAAAATTCACACTGTAGGACCCAGAATATGGCTAGAAAACCTGAAAAAGTTGGAAAATGAGAATAATCACACTGTAGGACCAAGATATGTGAAAAAACTTGAAAAATTTCAAAATTGAGAAAATCACACTGTAGGACCCAGAATATGCTGAGAAACACTGAAAAACGTGGAAAATTAAAAATACACGCTGTAGGACCCATAATATGTCGAGAAACCCTGAAATATTAGAAATGTAAAAACTCACACTGAAGGACCCCAAATATGGCAAGAAAACATGAAAAAGGTGAAAAAAGAGAAAATCACACTGTAGGACCCAGAAATATGAAAAAACTTGAAAAATGTGGAAAATGAGTAAATCACACTGCAGAAACCAGAATATGCCGAACAACCATGAAAAACCTGAAAATTAAAAATTCACACAGTCGGACACAGAATATGGTGAGAAACCATGAAAAAAGTGGACAATTAAAAATTCACAATTTATTACCCAGATATGGCGAGAAATACTGAAAACCGTGGAAAAAAATTCACACTGAAGGACCTGGAATACGGCAAGTGACCCTTAAAAACATGGAAATGAGAAAAATCACACAGTAGGACCCAGCATATGGCGAGAAAACCTGAAAAAAGTAGAAAATTAAAAATTCACACTGAAGGACCCCGAATATTGCAAGAAAACCTGAAAAGGGTGGAAAATGAGAATAATCAATCTGTAGGACCCAGCTTATGCCTAGAAACCCTGAAAACGTGGAAAATTAAAAATACATGCTGTAGGACCCAGAATATGGCGTGTAACCCTGAAAAAAGTTGAAAATAACAAACTCACACTGTAGGACCCCAAATATGGCGAGAAACCCTGCAAAAGGTGGAAAATGAGAAAATCACACTGCAGGATCCAGAATATGCCGAGAAAATTTAAAAAACGTGAAAATTAATAATTCACACTAACGGACCCAGAATATGGCGAGAAACACTTAATAAAAAAGTAGGAAATTAAAAACTCACAGTGAAGGAGCCCAAACATGACCAGAAAAACCTGAAAAAGGTGGAAAATGAGAAAATCACACTGTAGGATCCAGAATATGGCAAGAAATCCTGAAAAAAGTAGAAAAATAAAAACTCAAACTGAAGGACCCCAAATATGGCAAGAAAACCCGAAAAAGGTGGAAAATGGAAAATCACACAGTAGGACCCAGAATTACAAAAAAACTTGAAAAAGTGGAAAATGAGAAAATGACACTGCAGGACCAAGAATATTTAGAGAAATCCTGAAAAACGTGAAAATTAAAAATTCACACTCCAGGACCTAGAATATGCCGAGAAACCCTGAAAAACGTGAAAATTAAAAATTCACGTTATCGGACCCAGAATATCGTTAGAAACCCTGAAAAACGTGAAAATTAAAAAAATTCAACTGAAGGACCCGGAATATGGCGAGAAACCCTGAAAAAAGTAGAAAACTAAAAATTCACACTGAAGTACCCGGAATATGGCGAGAAAACCTGAAAAGGTGGAAAATGAGAATAATCACAGTGTAGGACCCAGAATTGCACAAAAAAAAAAAAACTTGAAAAACATCGTAAATGAGAAAATCACACTGTAGGACCCAGAATATGGCAAGAAACCCTGAGAAACGTGGAAAATTAATAATACACTCTGTAGTACCCAGAATATGGCAAGAAACCCTCAAAAAAGTAGAAAATTAAAAACTCACACTGAAGAACCCCAAATATGGCAAGAAAACCTGAAAAATGTGGAAAATGAGAATAATCACAGATTAGGACCCAGAATTGCGAAAATACTTGAAACGTCGTAAATGAGAAAATCACAT